>NC_056741.1:1324900717-1324913217 GCF_019279795.1 Protopterus annectens | reverse complement strand
CTAAAAGGCTGCTTAGGAGTGGTGGTATTGACAGGGTGCTACTTAGACTGGAAGTGTCCAGGGGGACCCCAATCTGACCTTGCTAGGGGACCCCAGAATATTAGCACCGACCCTGCTTTTCCCATGTCCAGGAACCTTAGTCTCCTCCCTTGATTTTTGGGAAGCATAGTTAAAGGTATTACTAGTTCTGTCCTCATTTTTCTAAGATGACTAGAGCAAATCACATCAGGCTAAATTATCTAGTATAAATGTAGCTTTTACAGTCCCTTCACAACCACATGTGCTACGGAACATGTCCACATATCCCTTTCAAAAGTTAAGAACACCTCATCCATGGGCTATGTTTACATACTAGGTTGCCTGCTTATCAGTACCAGACATGGCCTATTTGAATTCCTACTTAACCTCTTTAATCTAAGCCTTCCCACTGATCACAAGTCTGAAGCCTGGACAACTGCCATTGTAATGGTGTTACACAAGGGTGGCCCAACAACAGATTCTGGTAACTATAGATGCATTAGTCTCACTAACCTCATAGATAAAGTTATGAAACATATTATCTTAGTACCCATTAATCTGGATATTGAAAATCTCTCAAACTTGTACCCTCATCAGTTTTGCTTTGTCGAAGTCAAATCCTGTCTTTTTAACCTTGGCAACTTATTTTAAAAAAGTGTCTGAAGCAGTGGATAGCATATGTGCAGTACATACAGCATATCTGGACCTGGCTAAAGGCTTGGACACTTTCCACTTGCAGCCATTATTGACAGTCTTGCAAATCTGAAAATAAATTTATATATTGTTAGGTGGATAACTAACTGGTTGTCTGGAAGAACGCTTGTGGTTAGAGTCAACATTCCATTCTGAAATAAAAAAAATTACCAGTGGTGTACCACAAGGCCCAGTGCTGGGCCCTCTGTTGTTTGGCATCCTGGTTGAGAGTTATCTAAATATGAGAGAACTGTGAACTGGGTGTTGTTATTGATTCTTCAATTAACTCGTTATTGTTCCACCGTGGGTCAGACTATGTTCACATTTGGTACAAGAACAATGATCACAACCAAAACATGAACAAATCTAGTATAGTTCATTTTGGCTAACAAAACTGTTCTACATCAAACCATATGGTCAACACACCTTTCCAATCAGACAACATCTTAAACTTCATATTTGCTAAAATCGTTGCCTTAAAACTACTGAGGTCACCATGATGTATCAAATTAAAATGTTGCACTACAGGAATTTCCTGCCTGCTATATTTCAAATACCTGGTGTGCTCCATCAGTCTAACCTTAATATATGGTATTAATTTCTGCTAGATAGAATAGGCCATAGGAGCATATACTGCTGAACTTGTTTAAAAAAAGTATAAAATTAATTTCTAACAAATATTCTGTTGCCTCTGGTACAGTTTATCAAGTGAAACCCCATATATTACATGATCTGAAGGGATGGGTACCCTTGTCTGTCTGTTACTGTACTAATTTTGGTACTCTTGTCTTTGGCATCATGAAATGACTACATATATATATATATATATATATATAGATCTACTTGAATTTCACAAACTTACATTTTACTGAAACATAAGTCCGTGAGCTTGTTTACGCGAAAGTGCATTTTGCTAAAAATGCACTTTCGCATAAATACAGCTGTCAAAAAAGAAAAAAGAAAGAAAAGAGGTGAAAACATGCAGTTTGCATGTATCCTTACTTGTACATCAATGTTTAGTGTTGATGTACAAGTAAGGAAATTATTGTTGAAATCGTGGTACAGTGAGGATGAGGGAATATTCCCTTTTCCCCACTGTAGTGCGATCTCGGAGTGAGAATATTAAAGTAAGGGAGTGTGGGGGTGCAGGTAAATGTGTTTAAAGTGTTTTTATTTTTTTATTTTTTTGCTGGATTTACGCAAAAGTGCATTTTCGATTAAACACACTTTTGTGTAAATCAGCTTGTGAATTTACGTTTCGATGAAACGTAAATTTGCTGTTGTAATAGGGATCCTGTTGACTTTTTTGTCAACATGTTACGTTTTGTTACAAAAATATCTGTGTTTTATTTTCCCTTTTGGCCTTTTCCTTTTCCAAAACACATGTATTCATATACACTACTATGATAAATTCATCATTGCTTGATGAAACTTTATAATGAGCTGCTTTTATATTCTGATTATTATAACATTTCTAAGATAATATTTTTCATAACCTTTCCTGCTTGCTTAAAAAAATCTTATTTTTCTGTGTACAATCTTTTATCATGCAAAATTTCTCCACAGGGAAGAGAAGTTAAATGGAGTGGGTGGCCCATTTTCCAGGGAGAATGCTTAACCTAGCTGTAGGCTTTCTATATAGAGATGCAACTACTTCTCTTCCTCATGCACTTGTCAAATTCAGATCTAAGTAATTCACTTTTTAAGCACTAAAGCAATAATTACATTTAAAATAAAATCATATCTGTTTTGAACTGTACAATAGCCTATATTTTGTGTCCCAGTTGAATGCTAATAAAAATAATATAAATCACATATGCATGTGCAATAACAGACTACGTAAGTAAGAAAAAAACTTGTGCAAATCTATTCTGCTTGAATTAATCCTTTTATCAAATTTGCATATGCTAGTTAAAAGGACCATCTATAGCTATTCCTTTTTGCTATCTATATGGCTGTTCATTAAAAACAAAGGGATTTTTCAAACAAAAGGATAATAACTTGCATAATATGTTAGTACTTGGGATATGCCTCCAAAAATTAACTGCCTAAATGCCATGTGACTGTCTAGTAGATGTTTATAATCTCTCTACATTTAATAATAACCACTGCATTCCTTTTATCAACACCATTCTCTCTCTCTTTCCCTCTCTCATTTGTTTCTGAAAGCCTCCTACATTTTAATATAGAGTGGAATTCGTGATAAGTAGTGGTTGGTGTATAAATATGCCTAACATCTCCAAGAATCCTTGGCAGCCTAATTTAATAGGTCTCCTTTGAGGTTTCTAGGCGTTTTTATAATTTTTACGTATTGAATAAAAAGTTGGCAGTTTATCAGTAATTGTTTAACTTATTCCTGATCAGAATATCCATGTCTTACTCATTTCCATAATAAAACTGTATAATTCTTGTTCTTCTTTATTGCACTCAAAAATATTATTTGATGTGAATTTCTTTGTTGTAAATATATTTTGTAAATTTTATAATATTGTTTCACATTCGTTGTTACAACACTGTTATCCTTATCCACCATTTCAATTATTATATTCTCATTCTCTGCTAAGCACTGTAATGCTTGACATTCTTTTTTGTCAGATTTAAATTATTATAGCAATAACCCACGCCTGGGTATGGGTAATGCTGGATTTACCCACGGTTGGCATGGTTTGGTCACGAGGGCGAAGCCAACCATGGGTAAATCCAGCATTACCCACACCCAGAATTAATTTTCTTAAATAATGGCATTGTATAATGCCTCTTTGTTGCCCTTCCGCAGCTGTCTGGTATTCTGCGGCAGTTCTGATGTACTGTGCATGCGTATGCCTACACAGTGCATCAGAGCTGTGGGCAAAAGCAACGGAGAAAGCAAGATCTCCATTGCTTTTTACAAACTGTTTCACTATGTTAAATGGGTTTAACATAGCGAGGCAGCTTTAAAAAAAGCAACAGAGCCGTTGCTTTTTTTAAAGCTGTCTCGCTATGTTTAACCCATTTAACATAGTGAAACAGTTTGTAAAAAGCAATGGAGAAAGCAAGATCTCCGTTGCTTTTTACAAACTGTCTCACTATGTTAAACTCATTTAACATAGCGACAGCAGCGGAGAATGTCAAGCAATGGAGATCTTGCGTTCTCCGTTGCTGTAAAAAAAAGAGTTATAGTAATGGAAAAGTCCGGTGACGGACCTTTTTCCATTACTATAACTCTGATTTACAACGTGCACGCTGACCAATCAGCGTGCACTTTTTTTGAATATTAATGGGGGGCTCGTTGTATAATATTCTTTTTATCATGCTTAAGAAATTTCTTATAAATGTTTTTGGCATTAAAAGAAAACCTAATTGAATAAAGTCCTAATTTTCTGAATTGCATCTTTTTTAAAATGGGTTATTAAAGTACTTTTTTCAGATAAATTTGTGAGATCAAATACTTTATAAACATTAATATTACTTTCTGTATCTAAATCACAAGAAAAGAAGGCACCAATGTTTACATCTTCCTCATTGTTTTCAACGTCAACATATCTGTAATTACTATTTTCATTAATATGACTAAAATATATTAAATGGAGTTGAGTAAAATAGTACATTAAGTGGAGTATAAACACACACCACTAGGCTGCCAAGGCACGAATTCTGCTTTCCAAACTCAAGTTATGAATAATGAAGCAATAAATATAACTAAAATATTTTGTATTTAATATAAGCACTTTCATTTTACCTCAATGCAAAACTTCCTTAGGTATAAATATACAACAAAATACTTTTATATTAACTACCCATCAATTAAACCAATGAAAATATCACATGACAATTTCAATACTATTAAGAATCTTCCCTTTAAAATACATACATTTCCAAACTCATAAGCAATACACATTAAGTAAACAGTTAAAACTGCAAAATTTCACATATACATTTTACAAAACATTATCAAAAATTAAACATTTTATATACATATATATATATATATATATATATATATATATATATATATATAAATATATATATATATATCCTATTGAAACCATATTTAAACATCATTGGAAAAATCCCCCACACAAAAAAATTATATTATATTTGAACAACCTATCTAATAAGTGCTTTTAATTTCAATGGCTATGGGTAAACTGTCATTAAATCCTGGCAATACATTAGCATTTAAAAAGCATCTGCCACATCATTTCACATTTTTCTAACAAAATATTCCATGGTCCCCCCTGTGGATTCCTTTCCATTTTATCGAAAACAATAAACTTAAAATGATGCTCTGGATGCTCCCTAATATGTCTAAACAGTGCATTAATCATTTTCTCTCGTTTAATGTCATAAATGTGTTCATATATTCAGTCACACAGTCGACATTCAGTCTTACCTACATAAATATTATCACAGACAAGACATATTGCACTATAGACTACTCCCTTCATATCACAATTATACCTGCTGTAACACCTGTGCACTGGCCCAGTAATTAAGGAGCCTCAATCCTCACCACTAGCACCAGTGAGGGGCATCCACATTGGGAGGATAACAAGTACACATACAGTAAAGTACAATTTTCCTTAAGAGCACACAGAGATCACAGTCAGTCTGGGGCTGGTTTCTCCCTTTCTCTCCAGATC
Source organism: Protopterus annectens (assembly GCF_019279795.1). Taxonomy (NCBI): domain Eukaryota; kingdom Metazoa; phylum Chordata; order Ceratodontiformes; family Protopteridae; genus Protopterus; species Protopterus annectens. Next base: position 1,324,907,884 of record NC_056741.1, on the reverse strand, counting down.
CCCAATAGGACTCCCCACTGGCACAGCTATAGAGTATAGATCTCAGCCGAGTGGTCAAGCCAAAACGTCCAGCACCCTCTCTGTCCAACCAGTGCTTCATGTCCCTGCCCAAGTAGCTGACACACATACACACTTTGAGATATGAATTATGTACAAACAGACACTCCTGGGGAAGGCTGACACAGTTTCTCCAGCTATGCCCCCTCCTCCCTAGACTATAAGGTATAAATCACTGCCACCAACCACTACTTATCAGCTACTATAAGGCTCTTCCCAAAGGGTGACCAATTCCACTCTGTGCTATTACTGTTATGCAAATAGTAAGTATAACCCAGGACTAAGGCTATTAGAGTGGCTTATACAGTATCACCAAATACATGCAAGTATTCAGAGAGCTTAAATTATCTCTACACAAAACAGGCACAGTTGAAAGGTTTAAAAATATTTAATAATAAATAATAAAAACACAAGACAATATGCATCAACTCAACACAGTGCTAATAGAGAGTTCAGAAATCACAGGAAAATACTTTAAAACAATATTGTAGGATAGTCTGACATAAATATAGAAAACAGCTAGACTAGTCTGGCTATATTCCTATCTGTCACTAAGAGAAACTATGTTCTAAATAACTTTACTTACAAGGCAAAGTGCTGGTGAGTTGTTGTCAGCTTCAGAACAAAACACAAAATACTAAATCTTTCTCTCTGAGAAAGTCTTAAATTGATAATATACATTACTGCTGAGTCATTTCAGATTACATCATTCTTGACACTTCTACTTAAGTTTCCCAGGCTTACAGAACTTAAACTTTTAACATTTCTTTTTGTAATCTGCACCTGCCAGGAAGCCACAGCAATAAAAGACACTTTACATGTAAAACCTAGTAATTGTCTCTGTCTTAGAACAATTGAAAGAATTTCCTAGCCCAGACATCCTGTCTCCTAGCTTGAGATCAGACAGTCATAAATGCTTTATTTACTCATCAACTTTCTTCCAGTAGAGTGCACTGTGGTTACATTTTTGAAGCTCAACACATAACACAGTTTTCTGTACATTTGTGAAACAAGCCTGTGGACCATTTTAATATTTACAATGACATAGAATTATTTACAAAATTATATATAGCTAGGCTTTCAGCCTTCACACCTGACTTTCACAAAAAAATTCTTTATCACTGATTATTATCTCACTCCCCACCAATGAGTACTTACATAGTTTGCATCTACCACATTTATATATAATAGGATTAGTACACACTGTCCTATACTTAGCTTCCAGCCAATGTTTCAGATTGAAACCTTTCTTATACCTGATAAAGAGGCATTTCTCCTAATTTCTCTTATATACTAATATCCTCATGTAATAATGCATAATTTTTATTTAAAACCCATCTTATTGTTAAGCTTTTCAAATTTAAAGTAGTAATAAAGGCTTTAGTATAAGATTTTGTTTCCCTGTTTCCTTCAGGTTCCTCCATTACTTCTACTCCCCGATCTCATCCTCATTGTTAATTTTCAGAATAAGGCTAAAATGCCCATTCTTTCTTTCTTTTAAATGTGACCTCACTAATAATGTCCTCAACCATCCCCTTAGGGCACCTCCTCTTACAAAACATGTCCAACAATGTACCACATTCCTGTTGAAAATCCTCTTTTAAGGTGGTCATACAGGCAGCCCTAACTAGCTGTCTTTTAACCACCACCTTCTTTTGCGAATAGGGTATGCACTAGTGTAATGTAACAACATATTTGAGTATGTCGGTTTCGTGTAAAGCCGAGCGGTGTAAGCAGTCAGATGTTGATCCTTACAAATCATTACATTGAAATAAGCCATTCTCTCCCAATGACTATTATATGTAAAAAACAAGAAGTTCATAATTTGATTAATGTATTCAATAAATAGTTGCAGTTGCTGTTCACTATTCTTCCGAATAATAAAAATATCATCCAAATAACATAAGTATAATCTAATGGACTCAAATAAATTTACTACTGAATACACAACCATGTTCCCACTGCAACATAACCACATTTGCAAACAGGGACCCTGTCTGTGATCCCATTGCCACACCCTCCTTTTGCAAGTAAATATTTCCTTCAAAAAATAAAAAAAAACTTATTTTTTAAAATAATCTCCAACAACACCGCAAATGTATTAATTGTATCCAGTTCACAAACTTTTTCAAAAATTACTAATAGGGGGTGTAGGGGTGCATTAAACATACTATGTATATTATTAAACATAATATTAAAATGTAACTTACATAAATAAAGCTTAAAATCTAATAATAGATCCATAAGCCTCACCTTGCTGGAAGGCACAAAATTAATGCCTTTTGCAAACAAGTCTTCAAAGGAAGTGTCCAATACAATGTTTGTAAAGTTAAAAATCCTGAAATCCCCTTCAGTATTATAAATCACCATGAGCTCATTACCAGTCAATGAACCACTCCATGTTGCTTCTTCTACCAATGGTAGTATAATCAAACACTGCTGCCCGGAATCCTCATAATTTAAGTCCTTCTGCTCGGTTGAGCAAAATGTGGGTGTCCATTGGCATAATATATTGTTCTCGAATTCCTCCTGTTCAACAACCACTGATTGCTTGAATTGGATTGGTTGTTCTGTTGCCAATTCATGATTCATTCCGATCATCTGAGTTGGGGAAAATCCCCTTCATTGATTTCCTCCTCACGATTGGTTGTCATATGTCTTGCAGTTTTTCTACTGGTGTCACTATGGTGATAAACAAGATTTTGTAGTAGACCTTCTGCATTACCGTTCCTTGAACAAAATAATTTATTACGCCAAACCTATGAGTCAGGGAGTTCTGGGTAAGTTACCCCTTGCAATATATTCTATTCAGTTCCTTTCCAGCCTCTTGACCTTATTATTCCACCGTCTGTCAGTTTGCTTTTCAACACTATAAAATATCCTTCTGTGTTCTCCCTTATATTCCTGATATTTACGGTCATGGACAATTTCCTCATTAAGTGCATTGACCTTGGCTGTGATTCTCTCAATGAGCTTAACATTGTGCTTAACAACTACCTCCATAAATTCATACCCATGCCTATCAAATAAGGCAATGAACTCCCGATGGAGGGGAGAGAGTCTTTCAAGTCCTGTAGGAAACTTCCACATCCTAAGACCCTTCGGGACATGATTAACATGAATGCATTCAAGGAAGTAATTATTTTCCAACTGCAAGTTTTTAAGCTTTAAAAGCTTATAGTCCAAATCATTCAGTTTGTTGCATAACAAGTCCCCCTCATTGTTAACCTCCACATTATTAAAACTGGTAAAATACATTAACCAGTCTTTTAAAAAAGGGACATCACCCACCCCATGTTGTTGTCCCATAGATGGAAAAAATTGAGTATTTTCATTGGAAAGCTAAGTCGGGATCAATGCCACATTGTGAATGAGTTGTGGAGGATTAGATCCAGCATTAATTACCTCCATTTCAGCTCTATAAGGTCCAGTCCTTTGCTGTGAGAGATTATCGACTCTTTGAGACAACTGCTGTGCCAATAAAGTGAGGTTCCACACTGCTGATTGTAGTCCATTAATATCCAAACCATTTCCCTCAGAAAACATGGGTGGTGTAGAATTCTCCACAGAGAAAAGTTACACTTTCATTTATATACAGATAAGTACACTACCTAATGCAAATACAATAAGATGGATTTTGAATATAATTTGAGCATTATTATGTGAGGATATTAGTATATATGGGAAATTAGGAGAAGAGCCTCTTATCATGTTTAAGAAAGGTTTTAATCTGAAAAATTGGCTTTCCTTTAATAGTTCGCCATTGGACCAGTTACAGGATCTAAGTTCAGTTAGGAATAGTGCTGGTACAAATTTCTTCTTATTTCTAACAAGTCTATATAAAGGGGGATTTATGCTGGTCAATTTGTTTCTTATTACGTAGGTGATGTGAAGCACTTATTAGTTAGGTTGTTCAAATATAATAAAATATAATATTTTTTCCCAGTAAGGTTTAAATATGGTTTCAATGTGATATCTATATAAAATGCTGAATTTTTAAATAACGTTTTGTGAAATGTCTGTGTCTAATATTGCAGCTTTAACTGTTTATTTAATGTGTATTGCCTATGAGTTTTGAAATGTATATATTTTAAAGGGGAGGTTCTTGATTGTATTGAGATTGTCATTTGATGTTTTAATTGGCTTAATTGATGGGTGGTTACTATAAATGTATTTGGTTTGGTTGTATATTTATATCTGATGAAGTTTTGCATTAAGGTAAAATAAAAGTGCTTATATTAAATAAAAATATTTTAATTATATTTATCACTTTTATTATTCATAACTTGAGTTTGGAAAGTAGAAGCTGTGCCTTGGCAGCCTAGCCGTGTGTGTTTTTTCTCCGGTTTGTCAGTTGTTGGTTCTGTACATTAAGTGGAGTATAATAAACTTTATGAATCTGGACCTTTAAAATGCTGATGGACGGATTTATTGACTTCATGCATAGATGCACTAAGATACTATTACTTGTGTTATATATACTGAATTCTGAAACTGAGATTATAAAAAGATGCACATAAAAGATAAGCTAGGAATACAGTAGTTAGAAGCAAATATGAAAACAAGAGATTCGGTAACAAGGAATGAAGTGTCTCAACTGAAGTATTTTATACTAGTGGAGCAACCAAATGCAAAATAACATTAGAATTGTAGAAATTATGTGGTGCTCACCTGTGGTGATAACTGAAGCTCATCTAACAACTTATGAAAGGGTCACTAGAACCTGCCAAAACTTGGGGCAGCACAGAACAGTCAGGACAGTACGTTGGCTGACAGCTGGAGTCTAATTTGCCCACATCAGTATAACTACTGCACAGCCAGAAGGTGAAGACATTAAAAAAAAAGGAAATTCCTTGCACAGTATGATGTCTCAGGAGAGACCAGCACTCTGATATTTAAGTCCCCGAAGTACCATTCAGTTTAAATCTTCTTAGGAATGCTTCACACTTTTCAGAGAATGTCTTGATTGCATGACTGCAGCCAGAGAATAAAACAGTTGCAAAGATTATACAAGTAATTGCATTACATCAGTTCATTAAGAAGACTCATTCAAATATGCAGCTTTGGATATAAAAATGGAAACCAGCAGCTAATGGAAAAAATGTAACGTCTTGGATAAAGACTGTTAAGGCTGTCAGGCAGAGCAGGAAAGTATAACAGCTGCTATGTACCTTAATGTCTAGTCGTATTCAAAGCCAGATTACCAAAATAAAACTGTAGTGGATACAATAAATCTGCATCCCAATATTTTAGTAGTCAAACAGTGCAGCTGATTTGACTTTAGCAGCTGGGGGCAAATATATAACAGATATTGAAATATATGAGAAAAGAATGCAGGAGTACTTGTTTTGGAAGCATATACATTCTAATGTAAGCTGACTTTCTTATAAAATAGTGTACAAAAAGTACTACAAAACTACTAGGATTCTTGGGAATAACTCATTCTGTCCCTTTACTCAGATGAGTCTGAGCATTTTGATGTCATGGCAGAAGTAATATTTGTAAGCATGTGAATTGTAAGCTTTCCCTTGGTTAACTTAAATTGCTGTATAGTAAGTTATGTTTTGTCAGGGTTCCTTAGTTGAACAAAACATAACTGAAAATAATAAGCCCACCTCCACCCTTGATGTGGGTGACTTCCCCCCAAACCCTCTTATTTAAATCTACTAACTCCACAGTTCCACAGCAACAGAAAAGGTGAAAACTCCTACTAACACACAGCAGTCCTGTGTACACAACAGAAATGTAGTGAGTCATACAAGTGCATCACTTTTCAGTGTACTACAGAGACGAAAATATGATCAAATGGCAATCACTAAACCTGTACTTGAGGAAGTGTGGGGTGACTGAATTTTAATATAAGCTGACATTGTAAAATACCATGCAAAAGGGGTACGTATAATGTTCACTAGAACTCATGATGATCGTCTAGTGTATCCCATCACTGAGATTGTCTGAACATTTAGATGCTATGGTGGGGGGAAGTGGCAGTGCACTGTAATAATAATAATACTTCACAGAGTGGGTGGTACTAAGTAAAACTGGAGTGCCAAAAGATGTTCTGAGGCCTGAGGCTACAAGCAGAGGGCTTTGTTACTTCTAGATGGTCTGGTATTTACCAAACTGCCCACATAGCAGGGTATTATCTTGCGTATAAAATGTGTTATATGTGTAAATAAAATTGAAGCCATTAATATTTTTAAATACAATGTATCAACCCCACTTCATATCTGATAATCTGAAGAATGCTTTCTAGCACCATTTTAAACAAATTTTTAAACACTTCAAACTGGCTGTACAGATAAATTCATTTATGATGTTGATAACAATATAGTAGTTTACATTCAGTGGGTGTAGTTTAGAACAATGCTTCTCAAGTTATCTGTAGTGAAGGACCAGTTGCTTTTATTTCTGATTTGTCATGGACCAGTATTTCTGTAGTCTTGTTTATTGTAGTTGTTTTACAGTACTTAAAGAGAAACAGTGAAGGAACAACCTCACCCAGATGATGTCTTTCTTGTGTTTCTACTCCTAATCTTAAACTGAACACTTGGACTGGTGAAGACTGCAGTGAAATAATTAAATTAAGCCAAATGTGTGTGGGTCTGAAGCCATGGGTTTAGATACTCGTGAGTGCTTTTTAGAGCTTTTTTCCAATCTTTTGATCCAGTAATGGCCTTAACAAAAATCTTGACCAAGGAATAAAATTCAGCCTTATTTTCTTTCCATGAAGAAAGAAGTAGTGGCGAACCTTAACTGTTCAGAAGTTGATAAAAACAGTATAGTAGGACAGTTGCTAACAATATTCCCTACACAAACAAACAAACATGTCTTTTAATTATAAACACATGCATGACTGTATCTACCTCAGATATCTGTTTGTGATCGTGATCAAATACATGTATAAATAATGGTCCAAAATCATATTTCAGCTCACTGCTGTCAGATGCATACAGGGCAACCTACTGCAAATCCCCATTGGACTCTCAACGTCTTAGCTGAAGAATCTGTACTTGGAAAGTTGCTTGAATACTAAGTTTTACATAGTATTTTCTGAAGGGTATGAAGTATGACAGTCAAATGTCTGTCATTATTTACTGTCTGTAGTAT
>NC_056741.1:1324893217-1324895717 GCF_019279795.1 Protopterus annectens | reverse complement strand
GCAATACATTTGCTTGATGTTGATGGTGTCAATCCAGATCACTGTGATTAAGCAACAACAGGTTTGAGTCACATTTACGAACAGACTAGCACCATGCCCATCAATTATGGACACTTAATTGACTGTATGTACCACGAATGTCTGATTGTGATTTAAAAATGGCCACAGTGAAGTATTTCAAATTGTTTCAAACAAGTGTACATCAATTATGCATAGCCGAATTAATCACTGTTTAACTTGAACAGATAACAGCAGAGTTAGACATTTTCATCCACAGACAGCTCCCTAACTCAACAGTTATATCCACTTTGTTGGAAGTGTACACCTCAGATGTTTTACCATGATTAAAAAGTGTCCACAGTAGTGCATTTCAAGTTTGTTTCACATAAATATATAGAGTAGATACAGTTGAGTATTCCAACGTTCTTTACACAAGTGCAAAATACTCCTTCAACAGCCAGATTAATGACTTTTACTTGAGAAAATGCCTGCAGAATCAGTCCCTCTACTGAGTAATTATAGTCACTTTGCTGTGTACACTTCAGATGTCTGACTGTAATAAAGTTTAAAAAATAATAATGGCCACACTAATGTGTCTAATCTCTGTTTAATAAAAATAAACAGCAGCCGCAGTAAATAGTGTAACTTCAGTCATACAAATGAACAGCAGTCCTGCAAAGCCTGATGGATGACTATCTAATTTGATCAAATGACAATAGGCTCAGTCATTCTCATCTGTATATGAGTCCCTGCGTACCCAGCAATTGCAGTCACTTTGTTGACTGTTTATACCTCAGATGATTAATTCTGATAAAATAATTACCAAAGTAATGTATTTCAGCTTTGTTTAAAAATAGCCGCATTAATCATTCCAGTTTGCTTTACATAAATGCACACTGGTCTCGCAAAGCCAGAATAATGATTGTCTAAGTTGAGCAGATGAGAAGAGGATAGGTCATTTTCATCTGAAGTCAACCCTTATACCCAACAGTTCTACTCAAAATTTTCACTATGCATACCGTAGATTATCTCGCTGTGATTTAAAAAATAATTGCACAGTAATACTTCACACGCATGTACAGCAGCTCTAGTAAAGTATTTCAGCTTGCTTCACATAAATGCACACTAGTCCTGCACAGCCAGATTAATGACTGATTAGCATAAGCAAACAACAGCAAGGTTAGTCATTTTCATCTACAGACAACTACCATACTGGGCAATTACAACTACTTCATTGATGTCTGATTGTGATAAAATAAACATAAATAATGGCAACATTCATGTATTTCAGCTGTGTTTCACACAAACATGGTGTAGTACAGCCAAGCTTGCTAGCTTGCCACCACCATTTATAGAATCACAAAGTGCAAAACATCCAAAACATATCTCAGTATTTGACTATGGGACCACAGAAATAGAACAATTTGTTCAAACTTTAGAAATAATCTTATTAATGTTTAAGTGTCCACTGGATCTTGTATCCAGGAAAAAAAGATGATTTATTGTAATTGATTTTCCATCTTTTCTGGCTGCTCACACCATGTTTAATTAAGTCTTTGCTTGTCATTGATTTATTCTTTTTCTAGAAATTGAGGACCACCAAGAGAGTTGTGGCTATGGCAAGTTGCTTAGTTCCTCCCATGGCCCTGAAAAGAATGCTATACAAGATGCATCACTCTGCACGTTATTCAAAATTCTTCTTAGTAATGACCCAAGCAATAATCCAATGAAATTCAGCCTTTCTGAAGAGGTGTCTTTCTCTTCATACTTTGAACCTATAATTCCTTAAGTAGGCACTGTGTGATTCATTAGGGCTGGGGGCAAGGCCAGTACCTTGCAGTTTTATAGGAATGAATTGATATTGAAGATTCCAGACCAGTCCTTTCAGAAACTTATAAACATTGCTCTTGATTCTTGAATTTGCAATATGCAAGGTTGAGTAACTTTATGGCTGGGCCATAAACAGAAGATGGTATCTTTCAGTTTCAGTGCAATAACAGACACAATGTCTACAACTAGAAGTTTTTTGTTTTGTCTTTAAATGTGGAAGAATGTAAATTATTTTACAACTTCTACCATTTGCCAAAAGATCTAAGAAGGGCCCTTGTTTATGCGTTTTTGTAGGAAGTTCTAAAATCAATGGTTGTGAGCCTGGGAACTGATAGTCAGATGACAAGAAGTGATGTCATGCTTCCAGCTATCTCAGCAGTAATATTTGAAATATTAATTTAAGAACTCTCTGAGAGAGAGAGAGAGAGAGAGAGAGAGAGAGAGACAGAGCATTTTGTATTTTGTCTTTGACCTGACAACATCAGCTGGGAAACCCACTCACCACATCTGTCTTATCTGGCTCTGTAACTAAGTTAACTAGTGTACAGTAATTTCTCTTAGATACAGTTAGGAGTACAGTGAAGTATAGCTTAGATGCTTTCTGTATTTATTTGAGACTGTCCTGCAATGTTGTTTTAAATATTTTCTGTGATGTTGAACTCTGAAGTTA
>NC_056741.1:1324718217-1324890717 GCF_019279795.1 Protopterus annectens | reverse complement strand
TTCTGCATGTCAAGTAAAGTTTCAGTGCTACTGCTACTTGCTAGCAAAATATCAAAACCTGAGACAAAGTAATAACCATTGTCATCACTACCACTATCATATCAACATTTTAAAAATAAGCAGAATCTCCGATTAGTTATGGTGACCACTGGATCCCAGATTTCCCTTTATGTGACAGAATGTTGGACTGAATAAACTGTCTTGCTTGTGTTGGTGCTCATTTTCACCAGACACTGTCTTTTCTCTGTAAAAGAGATGTCCCTTGGCCTTTCTTCTTGCATTAGCATATGTCTTCATCTTGTCTGCCTTTCTGTTGTCTTTTCTTCTGTTATTTTGATCTGTTCGCACTGACTTTAGTCATATAAGAATGTCCAAAGAATGTGTTAGAATGACAGACTTGATGGTGTAGTATCAGAAGTGGGGTGTACAGAAAACTTGTAGGCACGCATGATGAACACCTGCTGTTTCCAGAGTAGACATTCCAGTGTACAACTTTTGTCCTGGCAACTTTTGTTGCTTTGCTGATCTTTTGCATGAAACCTTGCACTGGCCTATTGGCTTGAGGCCAGACTAGAGTCACTTTTCTGTTGACATTACCTTGGTATTCCCAAAATTCCTTAAACTGATTGCCCTTAAATAGTTGACAGTTGTCAGCTCTCAGAGTTTCATATGCCAGATATTGCCAATATCTTGTGAATAGATGGTATCACTACAAATCAGGATGTGGAACACACTGGCTGTACAACAGTAATCATCTATAGCAACAAATAAGTATTGTTGATTGTACACTAGCCCACAAACCTTACTGGTCTAGGCACCCTGTGGTTTTAGTATTCATTAACAATTACTAGGCTAGCAAACCCATGGGGCCTTCTTAAGTTTAGTAATGCTTTCCAAGGTTGAGAATCAAACCCTGTACTATGTATTTATAATGTGAAATTTACCTCAGCCATTATGCCAATCCCTAACCCTCTTTTGGAGTTCAAGCATTTACATGGCAAAACCTTTATTGTGTTTTGTGCTTGTCTGCAACACCAAATATTCCTTCAGCATTTTATTTACTACTACATCTATATTGGAAAAATATTTTTGATCCCTTACCACTGACTTTGATGTTAATATCTAAGGGGGCTTCTTGTGTCATTTCAGCATACATTCCTTTGGTGTTTTTAGTCTAGAACCTCTGAGCAAACATTTTCCACTTTCACACACTTCTATGTCTTTCATAGTACTCAGACTTTTTTAGCCTTTCTGCATCTGGATTCACACTCTAGTTTGTAGCAAGTGTCATTCATATAATATTCCCTCACAGTTTATCATATAGTATCCATTTCTGTTGCCGACTCAGGACTGCATCCATAAACATACCTCGAGATGTCCATGGAGGTGTATATTTTGCTGTACTTTTTTTCTGTTCATCTAGCATTCTTACATGGTGCTGCACTGTCTTCCAACATTAAGACATGCAGTATCAAGAAGGACTGACCCCGAGGCTGTGTTGAATGCTGCTGAGGCATTTTGTGGTAGAGGCTTATGCTAATTAACTATGTGCTCTCTCCCCCAGTGTCGCTTCCAGTAAGGCATCTACATGGCTGAGCAATTCAAGAAAGCAGTCAGCCATGTAGATGAGCACAAAATGTATATTTTTCTGTGTATATGTGGCTACATTGTTGAAAGGACATTTGACTAAAAAGTTTTTGAGAGGGTGAAAACCACTGAAATCACAAAATACCGAAATCACATTTGACTGAACTTATTTTTTTGTGTTTGCAAGTAAGAGGGTGCAGGAAAATTAATGTTCAATTGAAAAGGTTTTTTAGTTATTTTGAGGTTCAGTGCTTTGAGTTTTAAATATTTTGAGCCATAAACATATGTGTGTGTTTATGTAAGCAATACTGATAATTAGTTATTGCGGTCAAGCTTCTGGAAGACCAGTTAGAAATTGAAAATCAAAGCTATGAACCTATGAATATGCTTGTTCTCCTGCCCTGTGTAAAAGTATGCTTTTATTTTGATTTTCTTTTGAAGTAGTTAAAGATTTTGCATAATTCTGTACCTGGTTATCCACTTCTTCCTTTGTGAACTTGTATCGTGCAGTCTCGAATGTTGAACTGATAGGAACCCCTTTCCTCATTATTTGTATATTTCAGCTTTCTTTGCTCTGTATTCAGTAACATTTTTATTTTTTTTTTCTTGGGGTACCCCAACTACATGATAGTCTTCTACGAAAGTGTTTTTGATAGTGTAGTGTACAAAACAGGTTGCATGGTTAAATTCGACTTAAGTGACGTTTTTTTATGTAAGGCATGCACAAAGCATTTGGCTGTTTGACCTGCATTGCACTCTACACTAATGCCTATTCATTTGTATACCACTGTGGTTTCTAAGTTCAGGGAATACAAACATTTACATGGTTAGAAAAATTGTTGGTCACGTCTGTAGGTATTTTAGGCTATTTTCTCTCACTTTTTTCATCTTGACATAGTAGCTATTTCTGTCAGCGCAATGTAATTCCCGTAAAGAGAAGAAGTGGGAAACAAGAATAACGATTCAGTTGTACGCGTCAGAAATGTCTTGATTGTAAATGCCGTAAGCAATCCAAAATGTGCACCTTCTTTTGTCTTAATTCATTTACAGCAGTGGGACAGTATGAAACTGGGGCAAGGATAATGAGGTTGGTTAGGGGTGCAGTGACTGTGATAGTAATTAGTGCATGCAGATGACTCCTCAGTGTTGTTGGTGCTTGCACAATATACGCAGACAGACTTGTGTGTATGTCTTCTGAAGCACCATGATAGTTGTTTTCCACAGTTTGCAGCAATTAAGACCAACATAGACAAGTCACACAGAGCTCTGAGCAACTCTGCTATGCTTTTGGCATTAGAGGGGAAAAAAAGTGAGAGATAAACTGGGATAATGTAAGCTTTAAAGTCCTCTCAGGGGGTATCACTGTGAGATTAACATTCGCTATGATAGATACTTTTTGTGAAGCTCAGTGCTTGTTTACATTTATGATGCTACATGGCAAAGTCTGAACGGGGAACTGGCATAAACAGTTATTTTTTTTTTAATTGAAGGGCATCATAAATGGGCCCTAGTCTTGTATTTGAAACTAAAGAAAACATTTATTCAGTTTTCATTTGCAGGCATAAGTAAAAGCAAGTCTAGTCAGATAAACTGTACCTGAACATGCATTACACAAACTGTAATGTTTAAAAAATCATTTAGCTTTCTGCTTCTCGCTTGCAAATTTCTTCAGTAGTTTCTCATCTTTCTGTCATAAGAAAAGCATACCGGCAACAATTGAATAGAACAAAAATGAGACCTTATGTCTTAGAACAGTCGCTGTAATGAGTGAGATTAATTTTCTCGTCACTATTTTCATGCCATCACGAATAGCAACTTGGCAAAAGAAGAAAATCCCTGCAGGTGATTTTTTCAAGATGGCTGAGCAAATCCCCACATTCTCAGTTTCTGTAGTAAAATAAATAGAAGCATGCCCTGAGGGTGTCACAGAGGCAAGCAGTGCTTTTTACAGGCATGAAAGAAAAACATATGGACCGGGACAGGTTCAAATAAATGGAATCCTCACATGAGCAACACAGATATACTCATAATAAGGGTGGAAGCAAATGAGTCTTGAAGAACTCACCTACTTTTGTAGTTCTGAAGTACATTTCTGTTTCTGTATCTCTATTTTTTACAGTTATTCACATCTGCTTTTCTTTTTCCCCTATGTCTCATTGTCTATCTGGTGAAAGTTTTATTACAACAACATTTCACAAAATTAGCCACAGTCCTAGCACCAAGGTCAGTTCCACTGCACCGCAAAATCAGCCACTACAAAAGAAAAGTATGACATTTCAGCTTGTGTGTGACTCTCTAGAAATGCTTCTTAATATGATGTTACCTAGCAGAGGGTCATTGTTTTCATGGTGGATTAAATTTAAGCATTACCACTGATGGTGCAGTCTGTTGTCATAAAATATTGCTTATGTAAAATGGGGCTTCCTTTGTCATAGGTACTGTGCTCTTTTATTAGATTAACACTAAGAGAAGACAGAAAATAGAAGGTAAAGCTGAGCTTGCATTATTTTTTACAAAATGTCCCAGTTCGCAATACTAACATTCTCTCTTATCTGAGTTTGTGCAAGCTTAAGGTAGTGTACCTGGGACTGTGGGCAGCGATATCACTGGGAGGTGCAGGGGCGCAGTCCCTCAGACAAAGTGATTGATTTTACTGTTTTGTACTATTTTGTGCTTTGATGTATTTATTTGCTTGTTTTACTAGCTTTGGATAATACAGTTGTGATGACTTGCATGATATTGTATCTCAACTAAGAGCAAAGGAAACCTGATTAAACAAGCTCACATTCATGGTCAGTCAACTCTGTAATAAGCAGGCAGTAAGTAAAGACATGCCCTCTGTCTTTGGAATGGTACTTTTCCCTAGACAGAGAAAACTGGTTTACCAGTGGTCTATAATTCAGTATGAGTTTCTCTTTTTTATTTATTTATTTGCTTAGTGTAGTTTTTTTTTACATGGCCACAGTAACAGGTATTGTAAGACTGTTGTGTACACATAAAGCATTAAATTGCATTGCAACTGTAGTCCACCAGAGGCATTACTTAGTTATGAAGTAAAACTGGAAGCTGACAACAGGAACTAAAAGGCACCACCATGTCAAATGTGTAGCATTCATGCTATGGAAGAAACCCTGAGTCCCCAAAACATATACATAAACATACAAACAAACACATAAACTCACACACACACACACACACACACACACACACACACACACACACACACACACACACACACACACACAGGTATTATCTCGAAAAAGTAGGGACAAATCAAACCAAAGCAAACTCAGGGATCAGTGAAAGAAAAAGGAAGCAATAGAATTACTTGTATGGTTTAAATAACACACCCCCTCTAGCAAAGTGATTGACAACAAAAATCAGACAGACACTCTGGGATTTTCCTGCCCTCTGATATCTACTAGTGGGAATGCTGAATAAAAAGCACAAATCTCAGCCCCATGACTTAGTGGGATGAGGTCCTGACTATGTTTCAGGAGACATGTGTCAAATGTACTTAAGGTGGTGGGTGGCTGAGGATGAGTTTGAGCTGTTATCATTGTGGGAAAGGGAGAGGTTTTGCCCTGTCACATTGGTGACACCTACAAGTAGTTAGGAGATCACCTGCAGAAGGTGTGTATGCCCCTCCCCGAACCTGGCAGCTAACTTGAGTTAGCGAGCCACCTAGTTGGAGGGAAGATTAGATTCTTCTACAAGAACTACAGGCTGGTATACTCTAACACCTGACTCTCACCACAGGGGGAACAGATAAACCACTTGGGCTTCCCAGGCAGCAGTGTATGTGACATAAGGCTCTTGGGCTTCCCAGGCAGCAGTGTATATGACATGGCCTTCCCAGGTAACAGTGTATATGCCATGGGCTTCCCAGGCAGCAGTGTATATGACATGAGGCTCTTGAGCTTCCCAGGCAGCAGTGTATATGACATGAGGCTATTGGGCTTCCCAAGCAGCAGTGTATATGACATGGCCTTCCCAGGCAGCAGTGTATATGACATGGGCTTCCTAGGCAGCAGTGTATATGACATGAGGCTTTTGGGCTTCTCAGGCAGCAGTGTATATGACATGGAGCTCTTGGGCTTCCCAGGCAGCAGTGTATATGACATGGGCTTCCCAGGCAGCAGTGTATATGACATGAGGCTCTAGGGCTTCCCAGGCAGCAGTGTATATGACATGGGGCTCTTGGGCTTCCCAGGCAGCAGTGTATATGACATGGGCTTCCCAGGCAGCAGTGTATATGGCATGGGCTTCCCAGGCAGCAGTGTATATGACATGGGCTTCCCAGGCAGCAGTGTATATGATATGAGGCTGTTGCTTGACCTGGAGATGCCCTGATTCTGCTCCTGTGGAAAGAATGAACCATTTTGGTGTAGGAAAGGGAACCATCAAGGCAGTATCCTGCGAAGTTTGGGAAGGTGGAAAAAAAAAGCAAAGATACTAGGCTTATAGAGCTAGCAAGAAAATATGCTTTAGATTAATTCTTTCTGAAGAAGTCAGAATGGCTATATAATCCGAAGAAAAAAGCAGTAAATATCCAATTGTGTACCACCATTCTCTAATCAGAACTAAAATGTTAACCTCACAGATCTCTCTTACCTAAACTAGTTCTGGAAAACTTGCAAAGTTTGGAATTACATTAATATAAGAAAGTCTGAAAAGGGGAGATAAACTACCACTTTGTGGACCATCAACCAGTGTGCCTTGCACCTGTGTTATAAGAAACTTAGCTGTTCAGGTTACAAATGATGAGGGAAAACCGACAAGTTTGTAAGAAAAGAAAAGAGATTTAAAACTGTCCCTTAGTCTTATCATTAAGAGATGCAAGGCTGACTATGAATTATGAATGCTACTAAATCAAAAGACATCATTAAAGCCTTCTTCAACTCCATGAGGAAGCTTTGAAGTAACCAACAATTCTGCACTAAACTTATCTCTAATGACACCTCATTCTGTGACCCCAAGTGCATTCCTAATATTCTTGAGGATAAATTCTCTTCCTGTTCTGCACCATCCTACTCGTGTATCCCTGCATTCTCCATCAAACCTCCTCTCTTAAAATAATTCTGGATCAAGTCTTTCTTACACTTGCCAAAATTAAAAACAAATTTCCATGGGTCCTGGAAATATCCCTGGATTTTTTCTGAGAAGCATGAAGTCACAGCTAGTAAAATCTTTCCATTAACTCTTCAAACTGAATCCTTCTATGGGATGAATCCTAGAAGTGTAAAGAACAGCTGTTGTGTTGTCTTTTCACAAAGGTGGTCCCTCTGCTGACCCTGGAAATGAAAGGCCTATTGTCTTTTCACAAAGGTGGTCCCTCTGCCGACCCTGGAAATGATAGGCCTATTGTCTTTTCACAAAGGCAGTACCTCTGCTGACCCTGGAAATGATAGGCCTATTGTCTTTTCACAAAAGCGGTCCCTCTGCCGACCCTGGAAATGATAGGCCTGTTGTCTTTTCACAAAGGCGGTCCCTCTGCTGACCCTGGAAATGATAGGCCTATTAGTCTCATTAATATTATTTTCAAGACTATGGAACATATTACAACTGGACTACTAAACAATGAAGTCGGCGAGCTTATATCCACAGAGCCACACCTTTTCGGTTTAAAAAAGGCAGATCTTGTCTGCTGAACCCAGCTGAGTTCTTTGAAATTGCTACTGAAAAATGGATAAGGGGCATGGATTCTGATTGGACCTTGCCAAAGCCATTAACACTAGCTACATGATGGGATTATTGACAAAATGTCCCAACTCATCATTAACGTATACATGGTTCACTGAACAGTTAACTGGCTGTCTGATAAAACTCATAATGTTAGGGTTAGGGGTATTTGTTTTAGAGAGAAAAATATCATCAACAATGCCCCAACGGGCTCTATCCTGTGCCCCTTCCTTTTCATATATACTTCTCTGACATGAAAGCTGATATCAGGGGGACTATGTTTAATGAACTTTTCTGATGACTGCAAACTGGAGGTAGTTATCATATCCTATTGTGATACTCAAATTCTCCAGGAATATCTGGACCAAACAAATGCTAAGTGTGTTAATTATGAGTTTACCCTCAATACCAAGAAATTCAGCAGTGTTCTGTGGTAAATTGAGTTTTACTTCTTTTTACCATACAGATTACATTTCTCTTAAATCTGACAATTGCCATGGACTTGGGAACCTATATTAATAAAATACTTTGTTTTGATCAGAAGATCTCTGAGATAGTTAGAAAGTCCCTATACCTTTCACAACGTATCCTTTATGGTATCAACTCAAGGTTCAAAGAAGTTTTTGTCCCACTTTGTTCCTTCCTTAGTACATCCATCTTCAAATGTAATAGCCTCTTCAGCACATGCAATGCTAAAGCACCCAGAGACACTTAAACCAGCTTGAGAGACTTCAGCATTTTCTCACCAAAAAGATCTCAGTTCTTAGCACCTTTAGCTACTCTAGCAGACTAAACTCCCTGTCCTTCTACTTAGTGTTGTACTGACTCCTAAGGGATTATCTCTGCTTAGCTTTCTGTGCTGTGAATGGCACATCGCTCTGTAAACTGTTTTATCTAAATATAACCAGCGGTAAAACAAACATCCACGTTAGAAACCTTAAACCCATACTGTTGCACCAATAACACTAGATGATGCACAACTATTACCTAATTCAATGTGTCTCCTGTTCCTGCAGTAGACTTTTCTTGTGTGTCAAGTGGAGGTCTTTCCTGACAACCTTTAGATCCAGTCTGGATGACTGGATGGATGTTCATCTGGGATATGGGGGAAAAATCTCTTTAATGTGGGAGATTGTTAGTCTCTCACAAATACTGGGTGATGAGTCTCAACTTCTTGAAGTACTTATTGACTGTAAGAGGATTAAGAACCAGTGAACTAATGTTGATACAGTTGATATACATAAAAATGTCTTGTGTTTCTGGGGCATTTCAAATGAAGTTTGATTTCTAGTATTTTTATTGCAAAGCCAGATATAATATAGACTAACACCAAGTACTCTAGGATAAATGATTTATTAATGCAGATTTGCTAATGGAATACCAAAGATATGTGTTATTTCAAAAATATGGTTCCAATAAGGCAGTATGTAACAGTTGGTGACGGCTGAGTCACTATAAAAACGTTCACCAGTCCACCAGGTAGCAGAATGTACTTTTAATTAATAACAAACAAAAAAAAACAAGTTGAGCTTTCATCTATAAAATATAGACTTTCATCAGAACACTTTGCTACAATAAAATGTGACAAATACTCTTACATGCTTCAATAATAAATAAATTAAAAATTATAAATTGATTATATTTAATTTAACCATAAACTAAACTCTCTAATCTCTATACTGATATATGTATATGAAAGAAGTTGTTAATGGTGTATATATATAGAAAAATGAATTGTTCCTACATAACTGTATTTAAAATTGTAAACAGTGACAGTGGGATAGGGATGTAGAGCATTGAAACAGATGATGCCACACAAAAATCAACATGTGGCTGTAAAAACCTAAATAAATACCAACAATACATTGTTTTGCACACCATTTCTTGCAAGCACTGCACGAAGCACTATGCACTTTTTTTTTTATTTTTTATTTTTTGCTATGCATTTTTATTTACTTTACACACTACTTTTGTGCAAGGTTTCATTTTAGACCATTCCATTTTTTACCATTAGTTGTGGTTTTTTCAATATTCTTATAACATCCACAATTTATTTCAAAAATATGCTCAGATTTATATTACAATAGCTACCTTTTTGGATGTCCAAAATGGGTAATTTCCAAATGAAATGTGAAATTTTTCAAGACAAATCACACATTTAACTGATAGAACTCATTCCCAATCTAGTACTAAATTAAAGAACATCTTTTATTAAAGTGTATTTGTTTTTTGTTGATTTTCTTATTCAAACAACTTCAGTAATATCAATATATAAAGCAAGTGAACAAACACCAAGAAAACTCTTGTATCCATTTTTAAAAAGAAAAGGAAAAGGTATTAAAACTAAAACAGTATTTACAACAATTTCCAAAATCAACTAAATCACGTTTCTTAATGTGTTCTAAGTTTTTAGTAAAAATTTTAAGCTATAACCTGTAATAATATCACTTTGAAGGGCTAACTCTTTGCAAAACATCAGTACATAAGTATTCATTCGCGTTAAGTAGCTAAATATAATAAAGTGTAAAGAGAAAAAGTAAGGATACTTGTGTCACGGTGCCACAGTTATACTTGTGAGCCAGTACTGATAATCCAAGGAGACCACTTAACTCCAACTTTTGACTGTGTCTGAAACCGCTACTAGATATTATCACTTTATATAGATGATCCAGCAATGCTGTAATGTCAATTTTAACAGAAGAAGCCTTTTCCCTGGGAGTCCTATCAAAATCCATCAAAAGGAAGCAAAGCACTTGTGAAAAAGCTTTATTTGGGACTAATATCTGAATTGTCAAGTACATCTTTTTAATTTTTTTCAAACGTATCACAATCCAGACAATGTGCCTTCAAATACCACAAACCACTCTCCCAATGAATACACCATACAAACAATTACTTAATGAATAATTGAATACTGAATATGCTAATGCACAGTTAAAGTAAAAAATGAACACACTACTTCATAGAAAAGATATAAAATTTTCAGCAAACTTTTATAAATTTTTAACTTCCTATTCTTTAAAAAACACTTCATATTAATAGTGTCATTCAAATCAGGCTTTTTGTCCGCCCACAATCTCAATTGCCAAGCAGTTTCCTTTTGTTCAGTCTGGTCTTTATAACACCCATCTCTCAGGTTTTTAGGCACGTGTTCTAAGATGGAAAATAAAAATTTCCTAAAATTTGGACAAGCAGCAGAATGTCTATACAAAGCTTGTTCCCATTTTTGACTCTAATCAAATATAAATGCTCTTTAACCCTTTGATATAGGCACCTGGTAGTCATACCAATATAAAATTCTTTACACGGAAAACATACTGCTATATAAACAATTCCTTGGGTCTTACAACTATACCTACCCAACATGAGCAACATCCTATCTAAATGGGGTAATTATATTAAAGGGCCATCAAGAATGTATCTACACACAGCACAAGAACCACATTTGTGCATTCCCTTAGATTTTCTACTTGGAACAGTATCAATCACATTATACCTGTCCCTTTGTAGACATCTCTTTAAATTAAAAGTATTTTTAAAAACAAGTCTTGGTCTCTCCCCCACTATTCTCATCAAATCAGATCTGCCTTTAATTATATTCCAGTTCTTGTTAATAATAGATACAATGCTTTGTTGATCCACTGTCATGTCCAAACAACAAAAATTGACATGTTTCTTCCCATTTTCAGACAATGCTACATTGTTAATGCCCCTCACAACCATCCCTGACTTTAGTATAGGAGGGAAATCAGTATGCCTCCGCCCTTTTATTTCTTCAACCAACCTCTTTAACAAATGATGCTTGTAACCTCCTTCAACAAAAATATTAACAATAAATTTAACCTCATCCTCAAATACCTTGTCATCTGATGTCATCCTGGTAGCCTATATCAACTGCCCCTTAGGAATGTTGGTCTTCATATAGACAGGATGATTACAAGCATAATGTATGTAACTATTGAGGAAAGTGTCTTTTCTGTAACTCCTTCTACTGAAATTACGAGTGAAAGGTTCCCATTTAACTGAAACATCTATAAAAATTTACTTCAGACCCAATGTCCCCCTTGGAGAAACGCAAAAATCTTGACTGTTCATTTAAACTAAAAAATAAATCATACACTTCTTTTTCTGTGCCTTCATTGACAAAAAACAAATCATCAACAAATCTAACATAAAACTTAACTAAAAATCTGGCCATGACAGGCTTTAAAATGTCCTGTTCCCACCATCCAAGGACTAAATTAGCATAGGCCAGAGCCGCAGCAGAGCCCATAGCTACACCTTTTTGTTGGTTATAAAGCTTCTTATTAAATAAAAAAATAGTTGTGCAAAAGGAGCTCCAACAGTGTACTACAAACATATATATATTTTTTAGAAAAAAGAATTAAAGTTAGACAGAAACAACTTCATAGACTCGGCTCCCAAATCATGAGGTATACAAGTAAACAAGGAACAAATATCAACTGTGAACATGACATTCCCACCTGAATCAACATCAAATTCAACCATAAAACATTGAAATTTGTTCAAAAACTCCCAAGAATTCCTAATATAAGAATCCATTTTTTGTACTATAGGGTTTAAGAACAAATCCAGTACTAAAGAAATGCCTTCAGTTACCAAATTGGGCGAATAAACTACAGGTCAGAAAGGGGGGTTTAAACAATCTTTGTGAATATTGGGGATCCCAAAAAGGACCCCCAACAAAGGTTCTTCTACCATCATGAAGTCATACATGTCAGACGAAATAAAACCAGTCATTAACAACTCATACAATTCAGTCCATATTTTCCTATAACAAATAAAAACTGTTTGGGTGTTCACAATTAAATATTCACTAGTATTTTCCAACATTTTTCAATGACCTGGACATACTTGTCTTGCTCCATGAAGACAAGCCCCCCTCTCTTGCCAGCTTTCATAAATCTTAAATGGGTAAGCCTTCTTAATTCATTTAATGCACTTCATTGTTCCAAAGAAAGGTTGAAAAAAAGGTCTATTAACCTTAGTACACATTAAATTCCTAATATCATCCTCACAAAAATTTTCAAAAACTTTCAAAGTATTCACTAGAGCAAGATTATAAGAACTTGGCTTACAGAAAGCACTTTTTTAATAGCAAGCGATAATAAAAGGTGCTTTTCGCTAATTACAGTGTTTGGATCCTGTTCTTCCTGATCAGTGGATTTATTTTTGGTTTGTTTGCTTGATACCACTCCATCTTGTGGAAATCTTACAGTATTTTGTGGGTGAAGAGATAAGTTGGGTGTATTCATATAGGTTTATGCTGGTGGTGGGAGAGTTAGAGATGATGTTGAGCCAATTGATGTCAACATCGCCTAGTATTATTGTTTCATTATGTATATTGTCAGACATCTACTGTAGGATTTGTTCTAACAGGAGTATGTTCTCTCCAAGGGTATATAGATGGTGACTATGGTTATAGTTTTATGACTGCTGAGTTTGCAGTTGGCAAAAATTAGTTCAGGTGGGTGAAAAGAGGGGGGAGGGTTAATTGGGGGAGATATGCATAGGAGGTCAGAGTACATAATGGCCATGCCTCTGCTTTTTTTGTGCATTTTGTCCAAGGGTAGAATGTTGTAACCAAGGAGGGGTGGATTCTTTGTTTACATTTTGGGTTTGAGCCGTGTTTCAGAGAGACTAACTATGTTGGGGGTGTACTGGGTTACCCAGGTGTGGAATTCAGTTATCTTCTTAAGAATGCTAATGATGCTGATTGAATAGAAAGAGAGATTTTTAAGACTAGGTTTAGGTACCTGCTGAAGTGCTTGTGAGGTGTATGTAGCCTTTGATGAATTAGAGTATGGTACAGAGTTTGGGTGAATATCACCTGAGAGTTGACGGATGTTTAGTGGGAGGAAAAGAAGTGATGTATAGGGGTAGGGTGAGTGTAATTTCTGTTTAATTCTGTGGAATGAGGGGAATTTTGGTGACAGTTTGATTTGGGGGAGATTAAATTCAGTACATGAGAAGAGTGAAGGAGAAAAGGGAGAGGTGTAGTGGCTGCTGGTGTCAGTTGTGTTATGAGAGGAGGCGGGAGAAGAGGGGAGTAGGTTTAGCTAAATGTGGTAGGAAGTGATGTTGCTTAAGAGAAGAAGAAGAAGACAGAAGGATAAGAAGAGGGGGAGGAACATAGAGGATGATGAGAATACAAAAAGGGGTAGATGTTTGATAGAGTGAAGGTGTAGGGTAGTAGTCAACTAGAGGAGGAGAGATCAGAGCTGTAAGCAAGGATTGGAGGAGTTAGGTGTAGTGAGTCAAGAGGTGAGTGGTGTTATTTTAAAAGTGGCAGGTTGTGATTGGTTGGGGAGTATAGGAGGTTGGGGGATCAAGGACTGTGGGGTTAAGATAGTTACAAAGATAATTAAAGTGGGGGTGTGTGGGAATGGGGGTAGGGTAGGGGAATGGAGGGAGCCCAAGTGAAGTGAGGGCAAACGGAGCAGGCAGAAATTTTGAGGCAGCTTGCCAGACCACAGTAGAAACAATCAGTTAGCAATTCATGACGCAAGACAGTGGAACAGTTAAGAGTTGGTAGTTCCCTGAGGTAAGAAATTTATGCAGGTAATAGCAACCTAACACTTGCTGCTTATTAGTTCTATACAATGTTACAGCTCTTGGTGTTAACAGTTGCTAAAAAGAGAGATGAGGAATGGAGGGAGAAGGTTCAGGGGAAGGGTAGGGGAGTCCAACAATATTTGTTTGAGTTAGTGAGCATGCCACTAGTTAAATAAACACTGAAGTGTTTTACTACACATCCTGTTTGGTATCTGCTTCTCAGAAATCCAGGCCAACATGAAGGGACTCTGGCTGACAAAGTTCACAGACGATTGCAAGTTGGGAGTTATTATTAACTCCCCAAGTGATGTTGACATCCTACAGAAAGGCTTCACTGAGACCAATGACTGGTGTCAGAACCATGGCCTTAAGCTCAATGGCATTATATGTGTCATCACCCCCTTTGGGAAAAACCTGGTTCCCATGAATTACCACATAGATGGTAGTCCACTGAACACATTGCCACTGTGGTCAGAAAGTCCTTCTGTGTGGCACATCTCATTACTAAGGGTTTTGCATCCAGGAAGAAAGAGGTCATTATCTCCCTATACTCTTCCCTCATTAGGCCAATCATTGAGTACAATGCCCCATTTGGCACGTACCTCACTATACACCAGCAACAACTGGAGAGGTCACAAAAGTACCTCACAAAGTTGATCCTAAGCCTTAAACACTTGTCCTATATGGACAGACTCAAAAAACTTTAACTATTCTCTGTATCATATTGCCTACTTAGATGCAATCTCTGCTTGACTTACAAATCCATGTCTGACCCAGCTCTGTTAAAAATGCTACATCTAAAGAAATCCCAATCCCTCTGCACCACACGCTCCAGAGAACTCAACCTCATTACCACAATCAACAGAACAAGCTGGAGGGACAGGTTCATAACCCAGAGACTGCCCATGCTATGGAATACACTTCTCATACATGTCAAACAGAGCACCTCACTGGCCCTCTTCAAGAAAAATTTTGATGAGTGGATGGGAAATAGAAAATTCACTCCGGGGATCACTCCAGTGGCTCTACTCGACAGAGGCACTGGGAACTAAGGTCGGGTGGCATGATGTTAGGGTAATCCTATGGGCTAGGCTTGTAAAGGCTCCAGGGCCATTAGCCTAGTACACACCTCTAAACCTATGAACCTATAAACCTGCATAGTATACCAGGAAGATTACTGAAATGCAGGTGAGACTTGAAGTTTTGTATTTCTTGCCAAGAGGAAGCTGCAAAGGGGTGGGAGATCCAGTTAAGCAGGGTTAGTTAGTCAGGTGTGCTCGCTTGGAATCTGAGAAAAGCAACTGTAAGAGGGAAAAAAATGTGTGTTACACAGACAACCATGTTAGTTCTAAGTTTCCTTATTGCATGTATGGATTGCCTTCATTCCTGTTCTAAGAAATGTTTTGCTTTATATTCCTCAGTGTTGTATATAAAGTCTAATTTTACTGTTGCTTCAGGAAAAAGTTGGTTTATTTAGTGTTAGGAAATGTCAGCATAAGTATGCAGACATAAAATATACAACACTGTGGAGTTGCTGTTTGAGTTCTGTAATCATTAAAGACACTTTGGGAAAGTGTAAATTGTGCTGACCCCTCCTAGAATCACCAAGGCAGTGCATTCCCAGAAACAGCCTCTGTCCAAACACCTTATATAGCTCTGGGTTTCAGATCTGTCACATAAATTCATTTAAGCATTTTGAATAGAGCACCTTTTGAATATGAGGAAATGAACATAAATAATGTGCATTATGCAGGCTTCAAGTGACTCCTGTAATCTAACTGATTAAACTGCTGTACAGCTCAAGACAGATACCTATGTATTTTCTGTCTTTATGCACTCGTGTGAGAGATACTTGACAATGTTTAACTAAAAGCGAAACATACCCTTTGATGATGTGATTGCCTGTATAACTTTGTTCAGTTAAAGTATGTTCTCTTAAACTACATAAATGTTGACCTTCATTTGTTTATATTATAGCAGTATTCATTGTACCAAGTTGGGGCCTTCAGTACACCTCTGATGTACTTTATGCCGTCATTGTCCTCTGTGGCTGGCTATCCCAGCTGCTGTAAGTCAGAGCTAAGGTAAGTGTTCACACAGGTAGGCATGCTGGTCAGTGAAACTGAAGAAAATTAAGAAGGTTTGATTTCTTCACCTTCCATTTCCTAACCGTGTGACTCTTAGCAAGTCCCTTAACCAGACATGGCTCCCAGGTGGAGTCTGGAAAAGGTCTATGGAGATCAGTGCTCTAATTGGAACACAAACATACACACATACACACATAAATACATACATAAATAAATAATGCTAACGTCTATGATAAGTGCAACCGAGTTATCAAGTCATTGCCACTTGTCAGGCATATGTTAACAAAGATGTTTTTTTCTGCCAGCCTCAGGTGGCAGATGCTTATGTCTAACTGTAAAAGTGAGTCTTTCAAAGATGTATACTTATCACCCTCAGTTTTCCTTGGCTGTCATTCATGTACAGGTTGTAGCATACAGGCTAGGTTATTTTTTTAACTCTCTCTGTCTACTGGATTAATCAAGTGCTCAGACAGATAATTTATTTTATTTTTCATTTGTTGACCGGGCTAGTCTAACTGGATATATGTCCATTTTCAGTAGAGGCCCAGGGAGAAAAGCTCTAAAAGTTGCAATAGTATCATGACTTACAATATATGCAATAGCAGAAAGTTACATTAAATAAATTTAGAACAGGTATAAAAATGTGTACAGAGTTGGCTAGAGAAAAGAAAAAAAAATTAAGATGACATATCATACAAAAGACAAATAAGCAAGAATTGTTAATTTTACAATTTTACAATAATGAAGCAATGCAAATGTTTTTGCTATAAATGCAGGATATTTATTTATTAATTAATTAATTTGTGTGATAACCAGGTTACCAGTTGACCTCACATGTTCTTTCAGACATGATATGAGCTCCCACTTGTGCATACAGAGGTATGTTTAGGTTCTCCTTTTGTCTGGCCTTGCCTGTTTTCACTGGAACACATTATGCTCAGTTAAATTTGCAGAAACCACATCTTGCCTAAAACAGTTGTAAAAAAACAGATGACCGAATCTGGTTATGAGTGCATCTAATGTGCAAATAGTGGAAACATAAGACTAGACCTTGTACTGCATTTACCTTTTTCTTGTATTACAATACAGGGTGCTAGTAGTTGAATAAAATGTCTTATTTCAGGGGGGCATGCCCTCTGAACCCTCCCTTGTATGGAAGTGACCTGCACACTCCACAGTTTCAGTATCCTGTGAGGTCACATGGCCTTTTAGAAAGGGAACATTTTTGATTTTCCACAAAAACACAAATATTTCCTTTATCCATTTTTGTTATCCTTGGAGTTGGAGACAGAGTGTGGGGTGTGGGTGCTTGCCTTCTAGAAAATCATTTTAATGAGTGGTGGAAGTCAGCACATTTTTGTTATATATTCATTGTTTCTTACTATTCAGTGTTTTTGTTTTGCAGTACTTTTTTTGACGATTTGTTGCTTTGGTCTTCTGTGTTCAGCAAGATAACATGTTAAG
This sequence comes from Protopterus annectens, assembly GCF_019279795.1. Lineage (NCBI taxonomy): Eukaryota > Metazoa > Chordata > Ceratodontiformes > Protopteridae > Protopterus > Protopterus annectens. The sequence continues at coordinate 1,324,873,321 of NC_056741.1, read as the reverse complement.
CAAGTGCTTCACTGATGCAAAACAGAACAGATTTTTTTTTCTACAGGTGTAGTATCAGACTAGTAAATGATTACAAATAAATTCTAAGATTTCTCCTGTAGAGATTGTTAATCTAGAAGTAGCTTTGTGTGAATTTTGGTAGGAAGTCATGGGGGGTAGACTCTGTTGTGGAATATGCAGAGGGTAATAGTACTGTATCATTTAAATCCAAGTCTCGTTACTTTCTTAGGACAAATAACACCTGGGGCACTGAGTTGAAACCCTGTATTGTAAAGAATTATTTATGATAATCAAAATGTCATTTATAAAGTGTATATGATAAAGAAGCAGATTGTGTGGGGTTTACAGTTAAAATGTGAAAATGCAGTTCGACAAAAGCAGGTTGGTCGAACGTGTGTTCTACCAATGCCTGTAATGTCGAACTGAAAATAAACGACTTCATATTTGCAAATCTGAGCAAACATTAGCTAATATGAAGTCAACATTTTGCAAGGAGATTGTGGTACATTGCAGATCCCTTTTCCTCACTGTAGTGAGATCTCGGAGTTTGTATGTATAATATGCAGGGGTTGTGGAGGGGGGGTGCAGGGGGGCTTGCCCCCCCTGCAAAAACATTGCTGATAACATGAACTTGTGACATTGGAACTTCCGGTGTTTGTCAATTCTGTGGTTACTCTTTGCAACATTTTGTTAATTCAGTATTACCAAATGCAGATAAATAAGTCAATCATTTTCTGGAAAATGTTTTGATTTTCCACATTTTGATAGTAAACCTCGTGTTGTCTTCAGACACAAAGGCTTTTATTTTTCTTCCTCACTAAAAAGTATTTCCAGTAAAATGACATTTCTTTTACTTATAGTAATGGATGTAATTATGAATTTTGTGAAAAAATATGTATATTTTCACATATCAAATGAGAATAGAACTGCCCCTCCTCCCATTTGTTTTTTCTAGAACTTGCTAACCACATTAAAAAAAATTGACTCTGACAGTCTAGTGAACACAAAGCAGGGCAGTTAGTGATCTAGTGTTTCTGGAATACCAGTCTATGTTCACCTGCAGGAAGCTTTTTGTTTAATTAGAGAAGCTGATTAAGAATTTTTAAATAGCCTGAAGTAGGCTGAACACATTAGTGCTACTGCTGGGCATAATTGCGAAAGCACCATGGGATTTCCTGTCAGGAAATTCTCCAATCAAGACTGACATTTTGCTGTCAGGAAATTCTGCTTGCAGAAGAGATAGTCTTCCAAGCAAAAATGCAAAAATTCCCTTTTTTTCCTGTAGTCTAACACAAAGGTTCATAGCCCTGGATAGCTCTCATTGAATCATAAACAGGTTGAATTAGGAACAAGGACACTTTTAAAATATTTGTACCTTGAGACTTTGGCAGAATTATACATTGTGCATTACTATACATTTTCTGAAGCAAAATAAGTCTATAGTGAATTATTGTCAATATTTATTAAGTGTAATTCACCACCTTCCCTTTTCTCCAAAAGTCACCAGATGAAGGAGGGATTAAGAGGGAACAGAGCTAAAATTTTGAGTTAAAACCAGAGACTTCCCTGAAAATAGAGGACAGTTGAGATGTATGCATCCCTGTAAAGCAGATGTAAGTTTGAATCTAGATAACTGTTTAGTTTTCTCTTATTTTCACTTAAGTTATGTCATAGTGACATAATGATAGAAATTGGTATATGACAGAATGATTTATAGTGTTGGAATGCTGAATTGTTGCAACTTTTACAGGTAAACTGTAGGACTCTGTACAGAGAAGAGATTCTCATGAAGCTTTCATACTCAATGTTCAATGTCACTGATTTTTCTCAGTTGCATAAAAGTGTGGCATGTCCATTCAGTAAATACATGCAGATACAAATGAGGAGAAATTAAATATTGTATTAACAGGCTGTTTAACAATAGTAGATCTGCTGGTGAGATGTATGAGACAGATGGGTGCATATCTTAGAACATACAATTGTTTCTCTGATGCTAACCATTGGCTGCATAAATTCATTAAGTTATGCAATTAATAGGGTATAATCTGAATTACATGTAATTTCTAAGAACTCTTCAGATTGTCTTGACTATAGAAAATGGCAGAGAAACATAAGCATCAGATGAGAAATGACAAAGTGTCTGTTACAGCAGTCCTGCAGGAAACCAGAAAGATAATAATAAAAATGCAGCCAAAACTATAATTTTAAAGTAGCTAAATTCCATAGCTGCAGTCCCGGTTTAAAAGCAGCAGTTTTCATGGTAAGAATGTAAAGTACATGTCTATCAAATAAGTGCAGTTGCCAATGTCTTACCTGTTACTAAGGGAAAGGAATCATTTATATCTAGCTTTCTGGTGGATGACAGAAATTAGTTAAGGAGAATAACACAAGGCTGCAGCAACTATTATGTCAGAGAATCTGTTTCATTGTGTTCCCAGAGAAATTACAAGGTGTGCAATTAAGATTAAAGTTTATACAAGTTTGTCAGTAATGGGCAAGATGATGGCTGCAGTGTGTTATAAGAAACAGAGGGAAAATGTGCCATAGATCAAGATGGAGGGAGCAGGGACGTTGGCAAATATATGCTATGTACACCACAGTGTACAGAAATTCATAATGGTGGGGGTTGCAGAAACCACTGGAAAAAATGAAACTGGCATTCTTGCAAATGCCACTGCTCATGATGTCAATTCACTAGTTAAATGGTGCCACTTAATGAAAGGGCAACCATATGACAACTGGCACACCTCAGACATACCTCTCAGCTGTACAGATTTTCACAGAATGTCCAGATTTTTGCCTCATATTTTTGGTCCAGTTTTCAAAACATTGTGGTTTTCTGACAAATTAGTGACAAATCATTAAAGACTGAAGTTAGAAAATAATGACAGACATTTGAGTTTCAGACTTTATACTCCAGAATTCTTGCTAATGCAAAACCTGTTATTCTATCAACATTTTAAGTTTGTTAAGAGCAATATTTAAAAAACTGCCCCTATTTTGGGGCCTTTCTGAGACTTTTATTTATTGCTTTATCCAGATTTCTTGCTCTAAGAGGCTGAGAGATATGACCTGAGAGGCAGCTGGCCTTATAAGTAAAATGTATTAGACTGCTACCAAGCCTGCCATTAGTGTTAAAGTCCTCTTCTGTTATAAGTCCCTTGGTGGATGGAGGTAAAGTAACTGACACTGACTCAATGCCTCAGATCGCACAGACTGAACTAATTTGAAGTGATATGAAAAAGGTGGGGAAGTGTTACAACAGCAAAAACTGCAAAAAGCATAATGTTATGGAGCCTTAAATGCAATACTGTCTGCTGGTGCTGGGCAGAGTGGGGTCATCACCGTCAGTTTTGTATTGGTTGGCATGGTTTGGAAAGCTGAACTAATGAAGTACAGATTCAGCTGCCTAATTCAATCTATTACTTCCTATGCTTCTTTGGTGGTACAGCGGTAGTGTTGCCTCACAGCAAGAGGTTCTCCTGTTCGATTCAGGGCTGGAGTGCCTTCTGTGTGGAGTCTGCTTGTCTTCCCCGCGGTCAAGTGGCCTCCGAAAGACATGCGTGAATGAGCGTGCCTTCGCTGAAGGTTGGGCGTCAGGCTGGCAACTCGGCACCATAAAAATTGACTGCCAATCATTAGCGGACCGGAGTTCCGCTGTGGCGACCCCTAACTGGGAAAATCCGAAAAGACAAACAAAACTTCCTATGCTTCTTTCTTTTGACTACTTTAGTCTTTAACTTCTGGTCATGCCAACTGTACTGATTTTGTCAGTACTTTCTCAGTTGTAACCTTACTTAATCCCCCGCCCCCACCCCAGGTTTCTGAGTCAGTTTACATGATTTATATGGAGTTTGGTGCTGTAAATACATTCCTGTCAAGGAATACATCAAAAACAGTTGTACTGATTGAAAAGAAAAAAAAAACTTACAATTTACAAATGCTAAAACTTGTAACAAAAACTGCTTTAGCAGTTATTTTTTCTTGTGATACAATTGCTTAGACTGCAAACATTAGTATAGCCAGTGCCTCAGAAGAAGCATAGTCAACATGTAGCAAGATCTTTAAGACAGTGATAATTAATACAGATAACTTAAGGCTCAGTAATATGTATGTGTATGCAATCATGCGCATGTGCTGTTTGTTCCATAACTTGGCTGAAAGCTTCATTTAAATTGTTGATGTGCTGCGGTGCTCGGTGCTTCATGTCTTGCAGGATGTATGTGTGTTCATTTCTTTCTTTTTTATGTTTTTAATCTTTGCATCGGCAAATACATATTATTTGTGGGTGGTTATAGCAATATACACTGCCACAGTAAGACTGCATTCAATGTTTACTTATTACAGCGGTCATGGAGGGAGGGAGGGTATGTAGCAACACATTTAAATAATGTAACCATGATTTCTGCTGCTTCTCCATGATCTCACAATTAACAGGTGATCCCCATAAGCCACTTTCTGTTTGAGGACAGTCTGTGGGTAAAATGCAGAGAATCTGGAGTAGTTACAATTTGTACCTGTGATTGATATACAGGCCTGAAGACTTGAAATACCTTACTGTGACCATTTTTCTATCGCTTCCTCACAGTCTGACATCAGATCAAATAAGGACACAAAGGTGGTAATCCTGTAGAGGTAGGGTTGGGAGACATACTGTGTGTTTGTAAAACCATGTTACTGTTTTATGATCATTTTAAAATAAGTGTATGGCTTGTGAAGTGGTCATGGGGTCAATATATGTCCCTGACAGCACCCCATATCGGTCGACTTTTAAAGCTTTTAGCTTTCATATGATGCCAGTACAGAGAATGATGTCAAAGGCTTTAGCCAGGTCAAGATATGCTAAATGCACAGCATTGCACCATCTACATCCTCTGTAACTTTTTTGAAGAAATTTAACAGATTAAATAGACAGGATCTAACATTCACAAAACCAAATTGATGGGAGGGAATTCTAACAAGATTCTTGATCTCCCAGTTTATGAGGTCCATTATAATACATTCCATGGCTTTGCAGATGTGGTCTAAAATAATGGTAATAATAACAGACATATGAGTTTCAGACTTCACATCCTTCAGAGCAACCTACTTCTTAACTAAGAAGTTGAGAACTACGTGGCTATATAACTGCTGATTGGGTATGGGGGGGTTGTTTGTGTATGAAACCAGTTAATCCTGCTGTAATTTGCTCAGCTTCATCAATTACTAATCTGTCTTTGCAAGACTAGTATGCATTTGTATAAAGCTGGAATACATTACTGTGATTACTGTGCATTTTGTGAAACAAACTTGAAATACATTATTGTGATCATTATTATTATTTTTATACCACAGTTAGAAATTTCAGATGTACAGAGCCATGAAAGTGACTATAACTGATGGGTACAGAAGCTGTTTTTTGGATAAGAATGACTTACCCCCTGCTGTTATTTGATTATTTTTAAAAACAGTCATTGATTTGGTGTGGCAGGGCTGCTAACACAAAGCACTACAATGGATTTTTGCATAGATTGGGGTATGGTTTTCCTAAATGACTGCTTTGATTGTTGGTTCAGAAATATGGTGACATGTATGAATGGTCAGTGTAGACATTTCTATCACAAGAAATAGTAAAGATACCAGTATAGAATTGTACCTTGCAGGTACTTAGTAAATAAATATATAACTACCACTGACACAATACAAGTGCAATGAGGTACTTTTAGTACCTATTAACATATTTCACAACTAGTATACAGAGAGACTAATCTACTCATTTCTGTAATTTAAGGGTACAGAGCTGCTTATTAGTTCATCCAGGCAGTAAAGGAATATGTTTGCCCTTTCTGCTCCCATAACCTTTGCAGTATCAGAGTAAAGCCTGGCACTTGCTCACTAAAGCAGTTATATAAGTCAGCACTAAAAAATTAAAAGCACTACACGCTCACAAACTCCCCTTGAGTACCTTGTTCCCCATTGGCCCTTTTTTCAATTATAAAGGAATTCCCAATACCATTCTAGCATGTCCAGAGGGCAGTTGTCAATCTCCTCTCTGGTCCAGCTGGTGAATCTGGGAATCTTGAGGCAATGTTACAACTGCCTCATGTACACAGACAACCCTCTCCTCCTCCCAACAAATTCCAACACATGTGAGAGATGCAACCATATAGCCAAACTGGAGGCTAAGCTCTCTCAACTCAGTACTGGCATAACCAGTCAGGAGGAGAAGGAAACCACACTCACTACAATTCCAGTCTCACATAGACCTACCATGACAGCAAACCAAACACATAAACACACAAAAACATACTCGGAGGCTCTAAATAAAAATCTGCCTAATCAGCAGAGACCACCAAAGCAGACACCCAAGCAACCGCTACCCCAAAACAAAACACATGCAACACATAGCTCACAAAGCCAGTGTGCCGAACAGTCACAGCCCTTAAGGCTAAACAACACACCTGATACACTTGTAATAGGTGACGCTATCGTCAGGCACACTGACGTCCCGCTCACCAGGATGAACAAGGAGAAGGTCACGGTGAGCTGCCTGTCGGGTGCTAGGATCCGCCACATAACACAAGCACTCAGGTCACTCCAAGGCAAGTACAAATATGACTCAGTCAATGTCCATGCTGGTGTGAATGACCTGAGACGTACCTCTCTGGACTATATGAAAAGAGACATAGAGGAGCTCTCTGAGCATGTAGCCCAGGCCGGTATGACCCTGACCTTGAGTAGCATCTTACCCTCACCAAGAATGATGCCACAATATGAAGACAAGATGATCAATTTCAACAATTGGCTTAAGTATTGGTGTCATTCAAAGGGGATCCAATGCCTGTCAGCCTGGGATGACATGCTCGACAAGCCACAATGCTTCGCTAGGGACGGCTTGCACCTGTCACCCCTGGACTTTTGGATATTGGCAAAGGCTCTTGCCACCCCCCCATAGTGCCTCTTTTAGGCAAGGCACAAAAGACAAACCCACCTCCATAGGTATCACAACGGATAAGAAACTAAGAGTAATGCTACTCAACGCCAGAAGTCTAAACCTCAAGATGCATGCACTCGAAACTCTTCTTAGCATGGAGAACATCGATATCTGTGCAGTAACAGAAACCTGGTTCAAGGCTACCGAGAGCACCCCAGCACTACCAGGTTATACCTCATACCATGCTTTTCGGCCTCAAAACTTGGACCGAACCACAAAAGGAGGGGGAGTATCAATATTCGTCAAAGATACCCACACCTCCAGGTTGGTGGCACAGCACAAAGCATCATAGACTATCCATGTGCAACTAACAGTGAGTAAAACTGCCTTCCAGTTTATAGCCTGCTACAGACCACCCTCCCAAACCCAGGAACCCCACTCAGCCTTCCTGAGAACACTGGAAAATATGAAGGTCTCTCCAAACACCATTATATTGGGTGACTTCAACTACCCAAACATAGACTGGGAGCATTACTCTAGCTCCATCACCCTAGCCCAAAGGTTCCTAGAATTTATAAACTCAAATGCTATGGAACAACTTGTTACCACTCCCACAAGAGGGGAAAACATACTGAACCTGATCATCACCAACATGGGGACTCTATGCTCCAGACCAGAAGTGTATCCCTCACTGGTAAGATCAGACCATAAACTAATCTCACTGGATATTCACATCCCGACCCCACCCCCTGCCCAGAAAACCACAGTGAAAAACTTCTCTAAAGCAAATTTCACACTCCTCAAAACCGAGGTGGAATCCTTCAAAGCCCCTGGGCCTGTGGAAAATATGGCCCAGACCGCAGAATCCTTTATAAATGCATTCTATGAACACCTTCAGGAATGCATGGATCATGCAATCCCAAATAAAACCAAGACCCAATCCTCCAAAGGCAGGTGTCCTGTCTGGTGGACCCCAGCCATAAACAAACTATACAATAGAAGGAGGAAGCTACTACATGATGGAGCAAAATCCCAAAAAGGGAAGGCATCTCTGATCAGTATTAGCAAAAAACTATGGGCACTCATAAAATCGTCTAAGGCCAGCTTCGAGAGAAAAATTGCACAAGACACTAAGGATAACCACAAGGCTTTCTTTAGTTATGTTAGGAACCTGGGTGGGAATTCCCAGATATGCTCAGAATTAGTCCAAAATGACAAAAAATGCACTGAACCCACAGACATTGCCAACATCCTAGCTGACAGGCTCAGCGCAAACTTCTCCCCTCCCTCCCCACCAAAAGGGCAAATATCTATCCCAGCAGAGTGCTGCCCCCCTGACATCTCAGATGCTCAGGTAAGAACCACCCTCTCCAAAGCAAAAAACACAGCATCAATGGGACCAGACGGTGTCCCGGGCTGCATCCTACATGAACTCCAAGAAGAGCTAAACCCAAACATAAAACTACTGTTCAATCTCAGCCTTACTACAGGATATGTACCCAAAGAGTGTTGTACAGCAACAGTGGTCCCTCTCCACAAAGGTGGTGCCTCAACAGATCCTGGAAACTATCGCCCCATAAGCCTGACTAGCTTGGTCTGCAAAGCTGTGGAAAGGATCATCATGGACCTCATAAATAAAGATATTGGGGACCTACAGACACTGGATCCTACCCAGTTCAGCTTTGTTAAGGGCAGATCCTGCCTCTTAAACCTGGTCGATTTCTTTGAAACAGTCACTAAAGCCATTGACGAGGGGAAGGTGGTCCACACAGCCTACCTGGACCTCGCAAAAGCCTTCGATACAATACCCCACTCGGGCATTATAGATAAGCTCACCAGCTTAAATATAAACCCCTATGTCACTAGATGGGTTGCAAACTGGCTCAAGGACAGAACCCACATGGTTAGAATTGCTGGAGCCATGTCAGACTCCAAACCAGTTACAAGTGGCATCCCACAAGGCTCAGTCCTGGGACCTCTCTTGTTCGGTATATATTTCTCGGAGGTACAGGCCAACACGGAAGGACTGTGGCTGACCAAGTTCACAGATGACTGCAAACTAGGCGCCATAATCGACTCTCCAGCCGACACAAGCATCTTACAAAAGGGCCTCATAGAAACAGACAACTGGTGCCAGAGCCATGGCCTCAAGCTAAATGCCAAAAAGTGTATAGTCATTCCCTTTGGCAAAAACAAAGTGCCCACAAATTACCACATAGGTGATAATCCATTAAGTACGGAAGAAGTAATTAGGGACCTGGGGACCCAAGTTGATAGCAATCTCTCATTTGAAAACCACGTGGCCAAAGTGGTTAGAAAAACATTTTATATAGCCCACCTAATCATGAAGGGATTCACATCTAGATCAGGGGAGGTAATCGTGCCTCTTTACTCATCCCTCATCAGGCCCATAATTGAGTACAATGCCCCTTTTGGGATGTACCTTACCAGACACCTCCAGCAACTGGAAAGACCCCAAAAGTACCTCACCAAGAGGATCAAAGGGCTCAAACAGATGCCATATGATGCCCGGTTAAAGAAACTCCAGCTCTACTCAGTGGCATACCGCCTGCTCAGAGGCGATCTGTGCCTGACATATAAAGCCATGTCCAACCCGGAATTAATGGACATGCTGCACCTTAGAAAATCCAAATCCCATCGAGCTACACGCTCGAGAGACTTGAACCTCAGCACTGAAATAAATAGGACATGCTGGAGGGACAGATTCATAACTCAGAGGCTCCCTTCACTCTGGAATAAAATCCCAGTCCAGGTTAGGCAGAGTCCCTCATTGACTCTCTTCAAGAGGAATCTTGATGAGTGGATGGGAGATCATAGGGTTACCCCGGGTATCACTTCTGTGTCACTGCTAGACAGAGGCATGGTATACTAACCTCGAAAAAGGGCATAGCAAAATTCATTTAAAATGGGTGGCGAAAGCCAAACACACTCTGGCTAGGCTTATAAATGCCCTAGGGCAGATAGCCTAGTATGAACCTATGAACCTATAAACATATGGGGGCAGCAACCCCCTATTTAGCATAAGCAGGAGGTTTCTATGTCATCTAATTTCATTTATTAGTACATATATTTATTTTAATTTAATATTATAGTATAAATATGTATCATTATAATTTAGTTTGCTAGAATTGCAATAGCTCATCTGTGCAGAGGACAAACTTCAGTTATGCTGGGATATGTATGCATGAAGTAGACTGTGCATGGGCAGGATATGTTACTGCACATCTAATGTGGTGCATCTGCGAGACACAGCCATGACAGGGCTAGTGTCTCACAGTGTATTGTATTTGCTGAGAATCAGTGTAAAACAAGTATTGCTATGGCTTATGCTTATATGTGTTTGTGTGTTTGTGGGGGGGGGGGGTCTGCAGTGGAGTTAAGAATAACAAGATGGCCATAATTTCTTAGATTGCCCTGGGGTAACATTCCATCTAAGAGCAACAAGTTGGAATATATAACACATTATTGTGATTGTTTTTTTTTTCTTCACTTTCGTCATGTATGTATGTGGATGTGGCTATCCTTTGGATGTAGGGATAAGGAGTCATTTGTGTATGTACATCTTAAAACAATAAGCTGAGATATGTCTTCTGTTTGTTATTTCAGTTTTGCCCCAGTCTGACATCAGAGAGGTACACAGAAAGTGGCCGTCTTTTTGGGGTAGGGGTGAGGAAGCATGGTGTGTGTGTGTATATATATATATATATATATATATATATATATATATATATATATATAAAAAACAATAGCAACTTGAAGTAAATGACAATGACCATTTGTGTATTCACTTTCATCCTTCTCTAACACCAGAGTGATGCACAGAAGGTGACTACCGTATTTCTATAGGGAAGCAGTCATTATTTCCAGATATGTTTTGTGTGTCCTTGTATGCATTTGTGCTCTTTGTTTATTGGGAACTACTATTTTGATATTTCTTAGTATCAGTTCTTGAACCCAATGTATTTCTTCCTTGAAAGAAAAAAGTAAGACTGAATTTTATTCCTTTGTCTTATTTTTTTTTATTTATATTTTTTTTGTTGAAGCCACCATTACATCAAAAAAGTAGATGTTGAAGTGTATACATCTATTCATCAACTTGTGACTACCTAGATTACCTAGGTCAGTTAGAATGCATGGAAATGAGTAAGACAGTCTGTGTGTGGGGGGAGGTGGCACAGAACAACATCAGTGAAGTACGGAAGCTGAGGTAAACCAAGGGAAACACTGGATGGAGGTGGGGGAGGGCACATGACGTCCTTTGCCTATGGCTGCATCTCACCTAAGGCATGCCCACAGTGCTGGCAGTGGTCCAGTCCCTGCACTGTGAGTCTAAGGCAGGCCCACAGTGTGGGGAGTGGACTACTGCCACTGATATGGGAGGGGGCAGAAGAGCAGAATTTTTGAGTACAAACTTAAAAGCCTAGTTACACCCCTGGGATGGAGAACATGAGAGATGCTTGTTTTAAACAAAAAGTAAATAAAATTTATGCAGAATGTGTTAATTAAGCTAGTCCAGTGAGGAAGTGTTTAAAATGCATGTTGAAGTGTTTTGGCAGGAGCTTGACTAATTGAATGTCAGTGAATCTGAATGTTCTTTTAGAGATCTGTAAGTCAGCCCCCTACAACTTACAGTGAATGCTATAGATACAGTGATATAGATAATGATATGAAAAGAGATGGAAAGGTTAGATGAAGCTGTTGTAATTAGTCCAGTGACAAAGAGTAGCCATCTACGCCTATAGCTCCAGCAGTAAAGAGCGACACTTCTGTATCTTTGTGTGGTGATCACACATTAATAATAAATCTGCCCTGTCCTGCTCTACATTCTTTTCTCATTCTCCTACCTTACCAACTCCCATTTAGCTCATCTTACTCTCTGTTCTGCTCCTCTTTTCTCTGAACCCAACCTCCTTCCTCACATAACCTTCTCTTCCCTTCCCATCTTGACCACTTACTAATTACCTAATCCTTCTATGACCCTGTTTCGCTCCCTCAGTTCTCTACAGATCATTTTTTTACTTCTCATTATATATTCCTTACTAATCGCTGTCTTCTTTATTTTTCTAACTCCCATTAATCAACAGGATAGTTCCCTTGCACATTATTGCATCTATGTTTCTTACTGTTTATGTAATTATCTTTATTTAAATACGACTATGATGCAAGGCTGCATTTTTACTGCTCTTTCTATCTCTGCCCAATTTTTTTTTTTATTTATTTTTTTTTAATTTTAGTTTGTTTACCAGGATAGTCCATTGGCCGAAGGAGCCCGTTTTCAATGGAGTCTTGGGGAGAAATGAAAAATCTTTGTAAAATAGACATGTCATAATGTATTATATCTGTAATGTTTGAATAGTACAATATTTACTAACTTGTAATTTTCTGTGGAGCTTTTCTCCCTAGGCCTCAGCTGAAAAAGGGCTTTAGCTTAGTCGGACTATGCCGGCCAACAAATGTCAAATAAATAAATAAGTAATCAGGCCACAGTTATAGCTATACTGTTGGCAAGAGCTGAAGTGCTGGCAGCTATATTGTGTCGTGAAAACATGTATTGAAAATTGATTTAGAATCTGGTTATCAGTAAGTGTTTCTGAATGATGATCTTAGAAATACATAAAAGTAAATACTATTCAGATTATTTTATTTTATCTGTAATGGAATACTTTTCTGTGTCAGTTCTGTACTATCACTTTATGAAACAGTCACAAAATGCTTGTGGAAAGAATTGATAGTAGTGGTCTATCCAGATGACTTACTATACACTGGAAAAAGAGAATGAACATAGGAGTAATTTACAGAAGTTGTGAATTTGGCTAATCAAAAATTGAGTATCTGGAGCATGCGTTGGATAAAAAATTATGCTTTCCTTCTGCTGAGGAAGTTAAGGGTATTCTGCATGGAGGTAATGTCAGGAATAGGTGAGGAACAAGTTACAGGGTAGGTCAGATTAGGTCAGGGAGGGAACGAGAGGTCCAGGCTCCAGGGAAAAAGATAAAAGAGTTTGTATCTTCATTTTCCTGCAGGAGCAGCTGATTGAGCTTGTTGGCAGTTTTGAAAGACTACAAAACAAGAGAAAAGTGCTGCCAACCAAAAACTACTAAAAATCAAAACGATCACGGCACCAGGAAGCTATAAGGACCACCTCTAGTCCAACACTAGCGGAACAGACAGTATTATAAAGAGTAAACTGGGGAGCAGCGAAAATAACCAACAAATGCTGTGCTGTCTGTGATTACGTTAATAAATAGTTTGTTGGTTATTTTCACTGCTCCCCAGTTTATTCTTTATAATACTGTCTGTTCCGCTAGTGTTGGACTAGCGAGTGGTCCTTATTGCTTCCTGGTGCCGTGATCGTTTTGATTTTTAGTAGTTTTGAAAGACTGTTAGCAGTTACAAATGGTGTTTCGGCATGGTGAGGCTTTAATTGGTTGTCAGGGAAACCACATGCAGAGGACATGGCTAGGTAAGACAGTTATATGGTTTTTAATTATTTTTTTTTCTCTTTGTGTAATTAGTATGTCAAGTTTTTGGTGTCAGAGGCATCAGTGGAGATATGGAAGGACTAGGTGGCTGTACTGTGTTATAATGACAAAAATACATGAATTCAGCGATTATTAAGCAGTTTTTTTTTTTGCGTATTTTGTACAGAGTTGAAATTGGTGAAAGGGTCTAAGACACTGCTTTAGTGATACTTTTATGTTTGCATTCTAAGCATCCTAATCGTTTCAAGCTTAGGGCAGGGTGTGGTAACGTGTGTGTGTGTGTGTGTGTGTGTGTGTGTGTGTGTGTGTGTGTGTGTGTGTGTGTGTGTCTGTGTGTGTGTCTGTGTGTGTGTGTGTGTGTGTGTGTGTGTGTGTGTGTGTGTGTGTGTGTGTGTGTGTATATATATATATATATGTATATATATCTATTAATGATAATTAAAATAGATGTATGTTAGAAGCATGTGTAAGGGTAGACAAGTATACTCAATGCCCAACTACGGGCAGGGGATGGCCCACTTGCTAATAGGGCCTAAACTCCCATTGCAACAATAGGTCTTAAGTCGCAAGTTATTATAGTGGCAGCAGTTAAGCAAGAGTTAGTTGTATCTCATCAGGGAATTCATATACTTTCAATCAGGGTAATGCAGTTATATATAAGATATATGTATAATATGAGGGAGGATGTGGAACAACTAGCAGGGCAGGTTAGGGAAGATGCACTAAAAATTGTTAGTTAGAGAGGTAGATATAAATATAAACCTGTATACAATATATTTTATTTACATGTGTGTGTGTGTGTGTGTGTGTGTGTGTGTGTGTGTGTGTGTGTGTGTGTGTGTGTGTATGTGTGTGTGTGTGTGTGTGTGTGTGTGTGTATATGTATTTTCATAGGTTCATAGGTAGGTACTAGGCTATCAGCCCTGTGGCCTGTACAAGCCCAGCCAAAATGGTACCCTGGCTTTTGCCACCCAAGAAAATTATTTTCCTGTGCCACTGTCGAGCAGAGCCACAGAGATGATCCCCGGGGTGAATTTCCAATTTCCCATCCAATCATCAAGATTTTTCTTCAAGAGTGCTAATGAGGAGCTTAGTTTGATATAGATAGGTAGTTTATTCCAGAGTATGGGAAGTCTCTGGGACAGGAATCTATCCCTCTGGCATGTTCTGTTTATTTTGGTGACAAGGTTTAGGTCCCTAGAGCATGTAGCTCGCAGGTATTGGGATTTCTTTAAGTGGAACATGTCCAACAGCTCTGGGTTTGACATAGCTTTGTATGTTAGGCAGAGATCACCTCTGAGTAGGCGATATGCGACGGAGTAAAGCTGGAGTTTTTTGAGACGGTCTGCATAGGGCATCTGTTTGAGACCGGTAATCCTCTTTGTGAGGTATTTCTGCGGCCTTTTCAGTTGTTGTAGATGTCTTATGAGGTACATACCAAAAGGGGCATTGTACTGTATAATGGGTCTAGTGAGTGATGAGTAGAGGGGAACAATGACCTCTTTTTTTCTGGATGAGAAACCTTTTGTGATGAGGTGTGCCACGTAGAAGGATTTCCTGACTACTGTGGCAATGTGATTATCAAAGCAGAGACTGCTGTCCACCTGTGTCCCAAGGTCTATTATTACACTTTCGGTGTTAAGTATAGTACCGCCTATGTTGTAGTTCATGGATACAGAGTTTTTACCAAAGGGGATGACAATGCACTTTTTGACATTGAGCTTGAGGCCATGGCTTTGACACCAGGCATCTGTCTCAGTGAGGCCCTTTTGTAGGATGTCCACATCATTAGGAGTTTCGATTATGGCTCCTAGTTTGCAGTCATCTGTGAATTTTGTTAGCCAAAGACCTTCTGTGTTAGCCTGTACTTCAGTGAAGTAGATACCAAACTGGAGAGGACCCAGGACTGAACCCTGTGGTACTCCACTTGTCACTGGTCTGAAGATGGATTTGGAGTCTGCTACTTTCACAGTGTGGGCTCTGTCAGTGAGCCAGTTGGCAACCCATACTGTGACATAGGGATTTATACCTAGTTTAGTGAGTTTATCTATAATTCCAGAGTGGGGGATGGTGTTGAAAGCCTTGGCAAGATCTAGATAGGCTGTGTGAACCACCTTACCCTTGTCTACGGTTTTGGTGACTGCTTCAAAGAAGTCTATCTGGTTTAGGAGACATGATCTGCCTTTTACAAACCCGAACTGCGTGGGGTCCAGGGTTTGTCTTTGTTTAAAGTTCCATGATGATACGTTCCATGGCCTTGCAGACCAAGCTCGTCAGGCTAATGGGGCGGTAGTTCCCGGGGTCCATGGTGGCTCCCCCCTTGTGGAGTGGGATAACCATTACTGTGCCCCATTCAGCAGGCACAAAGCCTGAGGTGAGGCTATGATTGAACATGGTACTTAGGTGGGGTGCCAGTTTGTTCTGTAGTTCATGTAGAATGCAGCCTGGGATATTATCTGATCCCATGGATGCTGTGTTCTTGGCTTTGGAGAGTGTGGTTTTTACCTGTGCAGCCATGATTACAGGAACTTTGCATTCTTCCGGTATAGAGATAGGCTCTTTAGGAGGTGAGAGGGGGGTAAAGTTAGCACTGAACCTATCTGCCAGGATGTTGGCAATATCAGTTGGGTCTGTATATTTAGTGTCATTGTGCTGTAACTCAGAGCAGATCTGAGCGTTGCCATTGAGATTCTTGACATAGCTATAGAATGCTTTGTAATTGTCTTTAGAATCAGTGGCGATTTTGTTTTCGTAACTAGCTTTGGAGGATTTTATCAGGGATCGCAGCTTCTTACTGAGGCTGACCAGGGAGCTCCTCCACTCATGGGATTTTATTCTCTTTTGCAACAGTTTCTTCCTTCTGTTGTACAGTTTGTTTATGGCAGGGGACCACCAGATTGGCTTCCTTTTTTGGAGAATAGTGTCTTGGTTCTGTTTGGGATAGCATGATCCATGCACTCATGTAAGTGCTTATAAAGTGCAGTTGTGTAGGATTCAGTAGTCATAACTGTACTGTCCATTTGCATGGATGTCATGAAGTTCACCACTTCTGTCTTAAGAAGCATGAAGCTGGCTTTGGAGAAAGTTTTTACCATGGTTTCCTTAATGGGGGTGGGGGCAGGATGTGGATATCTTGGGTAATTAGCTTATGGTCAGATCGGATCAATGAGGCGTTGACTTCAGGTGTGGAACACTGGTCACTCATGTTGGTAATGACTAGATCTAGGATATTGTTACCCCTGGTGAGGGTGTGGATAAGTTCATCCAGGGCATTGGAGTTTATGAATTCCAGAAAGCGTTGAGCGAAGGAGTTGGTACATGAGTAGTTTTCCAGTTAATGGTGGGGTAGTTGAAATCGCCCATTATTAGGGTGTTTGGTTGAACCCTAATATTTTCCAGTACATCAAGAAAAGAGGAGTGGGAATCCTGGGGCATGGTGGGTGATCTGTAGCAAGCTACAATTTGGATTGCAGTTTTGCCCAGAGTTAGTTGCACTTGGATAACCTCGGCTGCATTATGCTGAGCAACTAGACTGGAGGTGTGGATATCCTCAATGAATATGGACACACCTCCCCTTTTGGTGTTCCGGTCCAGGTTACATGGCCGAAAAGTGTGGTATGAGTTACAGCCTGGTAGTGCAGGGGTGCTATCTGGACCCTTGAACCAGGTCTCAATCACTGCACAGATATCGATGTCCTCCATTTTAAGGAGTGCCACGAGCAAGTGCATTTTGAGATTTAGACTTCTGGCATTCAGTAGCATCACCCTCAGTTTTTGCTTGGCTGTTCCTGTTACGGTGGTGAATTTGTCATTTGAACCTTGCCTAAAAAAGACACTATAGGGGTGGCAAGAACCTTAGCCAGTATCTGGAATCTCAGGGGTGACAGGAGCAGGCCATCTCTGGCAAAGCATCGTGGTCTGTCGACCATGTCATCCTAGGCAGACAGATACTGGATCCCTTTAGAATGGCACCAGAAGCTTAGCCAATTGTTGAAGTCAATCATTTTGTCCTTGTACTGCGGCATTATTCTGGGTGATGGCAGAATGCTACTCAGGGCTAGGGTCATACCTGCCTGGGCTACAAGATCGGAGAGCTCCTCCATGTCAGTAATCACAAGTTGATAAATAGATGTATGCACTCAGCATCCAGTTTATCATTGATGGTAGAGTGATCACATAAGTTACTTGCGAGGGGGCAGGGTGAGTGATAGCACATACTTGACAACATGGTACTGAGGACAGGGGCTTGAGAATTCCTTTGAGATCATGACCCCTGCTGGTATAAGGGAAATGGATGCAGGCAAACAAGAAAGAGCGGTGTCTGAAAGTGTAAAGGGATGGTGAAAGACTGTAGGAAGTAAACGTGGTAGTATTTAGCATTAGGTATGAAGTTCTTCTAATCAAATTAAACGTATGTCTCAGTGGGGCAGGATTGTCCTGTTTGGGTCACATCCCACTGGGAATTTATTTTCTGGTATTTTACATGTCTTGCAGGGACATGGGCCAAAAGCAGCAGAGCTTGATGCTGGTATTATGCAGGGAGAAAGATCAGGGATGGCTGGAGGCACTTGTACAGCAGATAGTCAAATCAGGAAGTGAATCAGGACAGGGAGTACCAGCAAATGCTTTAGGGAGCACAGGTGAAGAAGATACAGTGAGTGACATGGCTGAGGGTACAGTTGAAAGTTCAAAGAAACAGGCACATTGATTGGTAAATGATTATTTGGAAATGATTAGTGAGAAAGGTAAGCATGTTAAAAAAGGGATAAAAGAAAGGATGGGGAGGGGGGTAAAACAGGAGAAGGAAAAAAGGGTAATAGAGGATATGATCAATAAAAACAGAGCATATGATAGGAGACAGCATAGGAAGACATATAACTGGAAATGAGGAGGAAGAGGGAACCATAAAGGATGATATTGCTCTATTCAGGCAGATAATGACATTGCTAAAGAATCGCGTCACTACAGGGAATGGATAAAAGGTAGGGATGCAGGGTTCAGTAACTTGTGATATTGCCAGCAACGAGGAATCCCTGCAAGGCCTAAGACTAAGCTCAAAAGAGGTGCCTAACAGTAATGGGGTGTCTCAAGGGCCAGTTACATTTGACCATCCAGTATGGTCTCATATATCTGAGAGTTTGAATGAAGAAATTGTGAAAGGGAGATTTCTGGCCTGTTTGTTAAACAGGAAGCCAGAATCAAGGAATATTGAGACATTAAGCAGACTAATGACACTGACAAATGGAGGAAACCAGTGGTATGGAGTATATGAAATAACTGCATGACTGGCTTTTCTGTTTATGCAGCAATAATGGAAGAGAGATACCCAAGAAGGGCAGTGGGGATGTGGACCTGCAGGCTGGTAGAGGAGGGGAGGCAAATGGCTTCACTTCAATGAAGAGCACAGAAGCATCAGACAACAATATGCAGGTTGTTCCTTTGCATGGCTGGATATGCATCTGCCATGGTTGATTGATTTAGGGGAAAGTTATCTGCATATCTGACTGTGGACTACTAATTAGACAGAGTTGGGCCAGAAGGGAAAGGGGACCTAGAGAAGATGATCAAGACACACTAAACACAGTTGTCAGCTTTACATTTTGGCATCGCTGCATATAAATACAGGCACGGCATGGCAGGGTAATTTAGGGTGAGGCCACCCCCAGCAAGGGCTGTCAACCCTTTATAGGTACATAGGTTCATAGTTTGGTACTAGGCTATCAGCCCTAGGGCCTACACAAACCTAGCCATAACAATTCCCTGGCTATGGGGTTTTGGGACCCTAACAGTGCCTTAGCTGAGGCCAGTAAGAACTAAAAATTTGATATCATAGGTAGCTAGGTAGGTATCCGAATAAAACAGAGGCAGCAATTTTGGGGAAAGTATTCACAATGATTTTTAGAACCCCATTCAAGGGGTTAGGGGTAGTGAGGGAAACATTTAGTTAGAGGAAAAAATCAACAGAGTGGGAAATGGGATGAGTACCTGATCCCTTTTTAAGTAACCCCCTAAAGAGAATTTCAAGATCTCACTCATCGAGTTAGCACCAAAGAATTAACCAGGGAAATTTTACATAATACATCATTTATCATACCCATGGCGCCAGTCAGGAAGTGACTTCATAGATGAATTATTCTCCACTGTTATATATGCTACATTTTGTGAAAAGGTACTTTAAGTTAAGAAAAAAGGTTAAATGCTTTGCTGTTGGAGGATGACACAGAAACAGCTTTTAAGCAGTTGCCAATCTTTCTTGATGATCAAAGCATACAGAGGGTTCAAGACTGAGGAGGGGTACTATATGGACAGGTACATGCCCATGGGCAGCATAGTAGGGTGTGCAACATGTGAAACTTTTATTACATTCCTGCACTGGGTTACTACCGACGTGGTGTGCAAGGATAATGTGATACACCTCTTTGATGACTTTCTAGTGGTGGGTAGACCAGGAATGCACAAAAGGGCTTTGGGCATTTCACATTGTCTGCCAGGAGCTGGGAATCCCCTTAGTGAAGTACAAAGTCCAGAATCCCATAACCTGCCTGCCTTTTTTGGGGATTGAAATAGATAACAATTGCAGTTGCAGAGAAAATAAAGTTGGAACAAGCCTTACAGGAGACAGTAGCAGCAAAGAAAATCAAACTGCAGCAACGGCAAGCCTTATTGGAGCTATTAAGGTTCATTTGCAGAGTCATACCAGTAGTCAGGTCTTTCATGCATTAAACCTCACCTTGGTTTAAGGGATTCAGCAAGTATGAAGAAAGACTTGCAAGTGTGGCTAGAATTCATGAACAGCTTTAATGGAGTAAGAGTCTAGCAAAGACAGCTAACATTGAAACAGACGAACTTTAGGCAGACACAATAGGAGGCTTTAAGTTCTGTTGGTTACTTCTAAGAGGAGTATAAGGCCACATCAAGTCAGCGGCATACCGCAGGGGCTCACAGTACTAGACTTTTGGAACTGTGAGGAGAGAATATGAGGAACAGGCTGATGAAGCTGAGGTCAGACAATCAAATGTCGTACACACTATCAACTATAATTTGGATGGCAAGGGTAAACTGGGAGATCTAATGAGAGTTTTTACAGTGCATTGCTTGCAGAGGAACATCATGTTTTGTGCACATCACATTAAGTAAACAATTCACTAGCAGACTGTGTTCCTTGTTTTCAGTGGAAGCACTACAGAAGGTTGACACCAAAAGCAGCACAATGTCCTTGTCAGTTACCGTGTCATTTGTGGAGCATACGGATATGCAACAGTGGGGGGTTTTAGTTTTAGCACTGGCAACTAAGACCAGAGCCACATATAAAACAGGGGTCCAGCACTTTGAGGGGGTTAGGAAGAGGTAGGGTTAGAAATTAAACTGGTTGATTACCACAAACCAGTTCAGGGATTCAGGGCTTATTTGGAGCAGATTTACAAAGTAAGGTAGGCCACAGATAGAACAGCCATACAAAGTAAGGTGGACCACTGGTAGAAGCAGCCATACATTTAGCAGTAATTGGTTCCAGAATGTTTTGGGTTTGTAGGACGCAACAAAATCATTCCATGTAAAGAGTCTGGTGAAAGACTAGGCTAGACAACACCCTCACTGAGATGATGAAAGAACGTCTATAAGTATAGAAATGTATGGGGTCTTGTGGCAAGTTTTACAAAGTGTGTGTAGCAGTAATAAACATTGTTATAGAGGGTATGCTTCCTAAGATTTTTGGAGTGCATTTAGGGTGTTTGAGCTGGTGACACCTTCCCGAGGTGCAAGTGGGCATGTAGTGTTGGCTTTTGATGATGTTTTAGTTACTCAAGGGGGAGTTGAAATGTGGTTGGGCAGATGTAAGACAGACCAGAGGGCAAGCGGTAGAACAGTAAGCCTGAAGGCCCTAACTGGAATTAGTTGGAATTTGGTGATTTGTGTGTCACACTATGTATTAGTGTCAGGGGGCATACCAGACTTGCTTTTTCTGTCATGAACAGGGGGTGACACAGTACCAGTTTTGGGCAGTTTTAGTGAGGGCAGTCAAACAGCTAAGGTTAGAATTGCATCAGTATACTTCCTACTCCTTCAGGATAGGGGCTGCATCACATGCACAAAGAAAGGGAGCCACAGTGGACATAATTAAAGGATTAGGGTCTTGGAAGTCAACTTTTTCAAAAAGGTTTCAGAAATCAGGCATCTTACTAATTCTTCTTTATGGCAGCACAGTCTCAGCCACCCGAATGCATATGGGTCATTGGGGATTTGTACCAAAAGCATAAATAAATAAAACACACATACTATAGGATTCAACAGAAATTCAGAATGGAAAACAACCTACTAAACTCTTAGTGGTTGGCATACCTGGTACGAGCTGGCAGTAGATAAGGGACAGATTGTTGTCACATGAAAAAAAGGGAGGGGGACCAGCAGTGGTGATAATGCATGGGGTGGATAACTTGATGTGAGTGCCCATTAAAACCATGTAATATAATAAATGTTCACCCATTGCTTTTAAAAGAAAATTGACCAGGAGTTTGGTTGCTTTGGTTAGAGGCAGTGCAGAGGCTGAAATGGTGCAATGACATTTCAATAAAAGCATAGGACAGGGTAAGAAGGAGGTCAAATAATTTCATGGAAAAAGCTTTGAGGTCATTGACTGGCAGGTTTCTGACCCACCCACTATTGAAAGTTAAGTGGAGCCAGCTTTACCAGGCAGACGGAGTACACTTGTCCAGTTTGGGTGTGTAGTTATTTGCTGAGAATTTGGGGGGGGGGGCAGTATAGTGATCCTCTTTCCATAAAGTAAGCCAGATGTGCTTTGGAGAAAAAGGAGCCCCCCTTTTGGTGGCAGAAGGCAGACATGTCAAAGAAGGTAAAGGAAGAGGGATCAGAGGATATAGATTACCCTGATCCTCACTAGGATCTGGATTGCCTTGAGGGAGCTATGGGACTGTTTATTCAGCCTCTCTTAGCAGATTGCAAAGTTGCCTAAGTGGTGTTTTGTGCTGTGACTTGGAATTGAGTTGGTTATATTAGGGATAGATATCAGAGAGCAATTTGCCTTGTAAAAGGGAACAATGGGGAGCCCTCACTGGCATTTTGCCCGATGAATATCTGGCATACATCTGTCTATTGACTACTGTACACACTTTGGCTTAATTTGGTTTTAATAAACATATGGCTGCAGCTCTTGAAACTCCACCCTGTGTCTGTGTTTGCCATTTTATGACACCCTTAGAGGTGTATTAAGTGAAAACAATGGATCTTGGTCTGTAGATCAGGTAAGGAATCTTGGTATCTCACAGGGGCTTGAGAGCAGGTATGGCACACAGGAAACTGGCACCTGAGGTATGTGCTTGATACTCTGGGATGTGTGTAATGCATGGTTAAGATAGATCAATGCACCCCCTGACCCAGACAAGTGGATTCTTGAAGTAGTAAGTGAGCAGACAGGTTCAGTATCATTTGCAGCTGGAAGGAAAGTGGAAGGAAAGACACCGGTATCCTGTATCAAAGGCAGCCTTATCTGTTATTATACAGAGAGGAAGCTGTGGGCATGGACTTCAGTAAAAGCAGTGGATAGGGTAAGGAAGATATTAAGTAGCTCCTCCAGGGCAGTGGACTGTGAGTGCTTACCCTATGCAAAGAGTCAGTATAGTAGCTTCCAAGAAACTATTTTTCATAATAATGAGTCAGAAGTACTTTAAGTAGCTGAGGCTCTGCCAAAGTCATGGCATCACAAAGTGTCCTCAAAAAACCCCATCATCTGAACTTAGAAATAAATTCAAAAGGAGAAGATGACTCCAAACAATTTCCAAAGGAAAGTATCTTTGATCATTATTTTCTAGTACTTTCTTGATAAGTATGGTTTCATCCCAGTGTACAAGTTGCTTGAGTCCCTTATGTGCTAACTTATTCTGATGGCTATTCTTTTCAACTTTGCCAGCTTATCTTGTTCCTGTAGAGGGTCTTTGCAGTTTATTTTTTGATCCAAATGCATAGAAGACTCAAGTAAGGCAGGATACAATTAGTTTAAACAAAGTTTCATTTCTCTTCAGAGTCTTATAGAAGGAATAAAAGCATTTCTGTTAGCTGAGGATTGGAATGAAAAATCATTATCCACATGACCCCTTGTATCTCCAATCTTTATGATTGTTCCCTTCCTCCACAAAATAGAAAGAATTTCCTACTTCAGCTTATAGAGCTGCAATTTGATTATTATAGGTTTTGGCTGCTTTCTCATTCTAATGCTGGGAATATCTGTTCTATGTGCTCTCTCTCCCGATTGTAATATCATCAATAGAAAGTCCATTCCATGTACTGAGGAAATTTTTTATAGCGTCTTTATAATCCTTCCCTTCAGTTTGTTCTGGCACTGCTGTAACTTTCAAGTCATCTCTACATGACCTTTCTTCAAGTTCAGCCAGTGTCAATGCCATTTGCTTATATTTTAATTGCTATTATACCATTTTTTTGTTTCTTTCAACTCCTTTTCAACATTTTGCATATGTACTGTTTGCTCTGAATGCTTGATTAAAACCGCTTCTATTTCCTGCAGCCGTCTGTTATTTGTCTGTGTATATTCCAAGTGACCCACTTATGTTGAAAATCTAAGAATATAGTTTTTCAGTCTTTCTGCGTAAAGTGAATGAAGATTTTTCTCCTCTGCGCCATTATCATCTGCTTTTCCCTCATCTGCTCCACTGTAGTACATTCAGTCTCTCTCTGTTTTCATAGTTTTCTCCCCTTTTTCTTTTCCTTGTCAAACCTCTAGACAACATTAGCTGTTCAGCTAACAATTTACAACATTTTTTAGGCTTTTGCTTGTTTAAGCTGCTCACTGACCAGAGCTATGTATTTAGCTGCTTATACTGCTCACACCATCTTTGAATCATATGGTTTGAGAGGCGATAATGGAGAACGTTAGTAGTGCAGTGGGAAGAAGTTAATAATAGAAGTTTTCATGGGGGAGTGAGGAAAGTGCTGGAGATGCTGGAAGTTACAGAAAGGAATGTGTTTTATGGACAGGGGAATGGAATAACTGGGGACTGTAGAAGGGAATATAACTGAATAGAAAAGAGGATACATAAATGGGAAGACTGACATATAAAGCAAGGAAGTTGTGTTTAAGAAATAAGTACAACAGTGGTTGATTTGAGGGTAAGAAGGTTTAATGGTTATATTATTTGTGTTTGAGTTAGTGATCCTGAGTTGTGTGCTTGCTTTTAAAACATTTATATTAGGCACTTTCTTTAAGGTGTTCCATAAGGGCAGATATGAATTCAGAGAAGATGCTGATTTTTTTTTTTGGTTATGGTGTGCAGATATTCACAGAGGTTTGGGGCTAGTATGGAGAAGCTATGATTAATATGGGTTAATTTGCTGTGAGGGTGCTTATGGAAGGAGTACTGGAAGGAGTTTACCTGAGGTGCTAGTGGTTTTGACAAATTAATAAATGTTCAGTAAGAAAAGGAAACGTTTCATGTTTGAGTAATTTATACAGAGATGAGCCTCAGAGTAGTGTGCTTCTTTTATGTATTGGCAGCCATTGGAGTTTAGATGAAACTGAACAGTGACATTCTCTGTTTGCTGTAAGTGTTATTCATTTTCAGATTCTATTTAAGGTTGTTTGTAAAGGTGATACAGTTCGATTTAGGGGAAGCAGCAAGTGGTTAGAAAACAAATTCCAGCTGTGGGAGAAATATTCCTCTTCCAGTAATGTTTTTTTTCCTTCTGGGAGAAAGCATGGTTTATTTTTCTGGCCCAGAGAAGAATTTGTTGATTTTAGCTTTTGTCTGGTCTAAGTGGAACTGTAAGTCCTGTTTCTGGTCATCCTACATGCTGAGATATCTGAAGGCTTTAGTTGTTTCAAGGGGGTGGTTGTTTTTGGTTAAAGTATGCCACCTATCCAAGTTGGATTTTAATTAACATAAAGTATCACACAGCCATATGGATTCTGCAGTAGTGAGAGCCTATCACATGCCATCTGTGTCTGTTTTTCCTTCCCGCCAATTCATATAAGTGAAGGACAGGCCAAAGATCTGTCATGATGGAAGTTTAACTGTTTGGTGAGTACAGCCATTGGAGCACAGAGGATTGTAGCTAATGTCTTCTTCTTCTTCTTCTTTCAGCTTTTCCCGGTTAGGGATTGCCACAATGAAACTCTGGTCCACTAATGATTGGCAGTAGATTTTTACGGTGCTGAGGTGCCAGCCCAAAGCCCAACCTTCAACGAAGGCATGCACATTCACGCATGTCTTTTGAACGCCACTCCACCGCGGGGAGGACATGCAGACTCCACACAGAAGGCACTCCAACCAAGAATCAAACGGGAGAACCTCTTGCTGTGAGGCGACAACTCTACCGCTACACCAATGTGGCTAATGTCTATAGAAAGCAAAATAAAATAAATAATACATAAGTATATATCCACTTCTTTCTCATGTTTACATGCCAGTAGTTGGATTTAGTGCAGAAGACAAGAGACCTGAAGGTTTGTAAGGGAACACTGACATGCTCTGCGTGGTCATCTCATCTGTAAAGTACCTATGGAAGGGGTAAATTCCCAAGTTAAATGTATTTAGAAGAAATGTGGCCTGCTGACACAAAGGCAGCATAACTGCAGTATTGATGATGCTTGCTTGATTGGGGCCTTGGGTCACCAGGTGCCTAACCAGAGAAAGGAGACTTATTCAACTGTGGCTAACTCTGTTTCATTTGGTGAAGGGTGGAGGTTTGCTGCCCAGGACTAAGAGAAGGCCAGGCCACTGAAAAATATGCAGCATTTATGTACATAGTCCTGTATGTGACATGCTAATGTCATTAGCTGCCTGCATCCATTCAAGGGAACAAAAGAAAGTGGTGGTTTCACTAAACAATTAGGATGATAGACAGTAGCCTGCCTGCTTTCATGGTCCACCAATGGGTAAAGCTAGCCAGCAAGGACAATTCTAGGGTATCTATGTGAGTAAGGAGAAAGGGTCTTCTAGGGCAGATTGAGGGTGGTACAGGAATCTGCAGCCTGAGTGGGACTGTGCTATTTGATGCAGACTGAGTATGTATTTATTTAAATTTATTTGTTCAGAATTGTTCCACCCAAAGTCATATCATGAGACTGAGCATGTCATTTTCATGAGAGTCCCATAGACGAATACAGCCAGTTCAGTTTTTTATTTATATATGATATTAAGAGAAGCTCGACAAGTGAGTTACTGGTTGCCATATATTGTTTGCTAAGGAAGAAGCCAGATTCATTGTAGTAGACTGAATAACAAAGTGTGCATAGAGATGGATATCACAAAGTTGCTTAACAGTGCTTGTGTTTTCCATTTTAGTACTTGGCTTGGATACCGTCTCCCTGGGTCTGTATGGCTTTTTATTACATACTTCAGTTTCCATCTGCATACCAAAGATGTCAATTGCCAGTAGGGAGGTGTGTGTGCGTGTGTGTGTGTGTGTGTGTGTGTGTGTGTGTGTGTGTGTGTGTGTGTGTGTGTGTGTGTGTGTGTGTGTGTGTGTGTGCGTGTGTTTGTGTGTGTCCATGTCCTGCAACAGACAGCTATAGCATCTTATCCAGAATCAGTTTTAATGTCTTGTACCCACTGAGTGCAAAGATAAACTGCAGCACTACAGCTTCTTTGCAACCCTGTACTGAATAAAGAGAATAATCATAGAGTTAGTCAATGAATAAATGAATGTACAAGGAGTGTCACTACAGCATTTACTGCCGCTGTGTGCCAGGTTAGTAAATGTAGTCAAGATACAGCACACTGGCCATCAAAATATGCAGTAAGGATTACAGTCCTTTATAACATAACTGAACAGAAAACGCCACAGTTAACAGAGTTTCATTCATCCTCAGAGTTCTCTGTTGACTCCATTATTTCAAGTAAGAGTTTCAGAAATTAATTCTCAGGAGAATTACTCATTACAAAAAGATTTTTGAGCTCATTTTAATTAAATGGCCACTTTCTGAACGAATGCATTTAATTTATTTTAGTTAAGAAGCAGCAGAAGTCTTATCATTTTTCCTCATGTCTCAAAAGAGATCAGTTTGGAGGGAGACTATAATGCATATTACTCTGAAAAGTATTATAACAGGTAACTAGCATAAACGGAAAGGAAGAATTTATCTTGTTTCCAGAAATAAAACGTAAAAAGCGGTGCCTGCAATGTCAGATCACTGCTGTCACTGTAACTGATTCGGAGACTGCAGAACAATCTATTATGAAACAAAAGGTAGCATTTCAAGCAGTCTGATTACCATGTTTTACTGCCTAAAATGTGGTTAAAACTTGGCAAACCATCTGAGCTGCAGAGGTTTGTTTTATGACTGCAGTCAGTATGATTTTGATGTTTCTTATGTAGCACTAATGCACAACAAATTAATGAGTTGGGTGCATTCAGCCTGGGACTGTTATATGCCTCAACATCTTAGTGGAAGAATTCTGACTTGCTCTAGCAAACATAGTTATTTAGTGACTTCAGTCTTCAATGTTTTTTCAGAAAACCAAAAATGTTATGAGGAACAAAGTAAACATATGAGGCAAAAATCTGGACATTCTGCAAAAATCTGGTCAGTTTAGAGATCTGCTTGGTGCCTCTATTTCCCTTTGGGCTGTGTTAAAAGTAATGATTACTTTATGTTGTCTCAGTACTTGGTTAACTGATACTTTGTATTGTGAATTGCTATGTGCTGGAAGTTGAGTTAAAAATTAGGACTACAACATGAACTAGTAAGGGAGGAAGAAAATCATATCTGCTGTCATATTTGGATCTACTACATGTGCTCACAACCTAGAGGTCTAAATTACACAGATCTACTGTCTTGTTTGGATTTACTCATGGCTCACTACCTAGAAGTTTGTATTACACAAATATGCTGTCATGTTTGGATCTACTACATGTGCTCACTACCAAGAACTTTATATTACACAGATCTGCTGTCATGTTTGGATCTACTACATGTGCTCACTACCAAGAACTTTATATTACACAGATCTGCTGTCATGTTTGGATTTACTACATGTGCTCACTACCAAGAACTTTATATTACACAGATCTGCTGTCATGTTTGGATTTACTACATGTGCTCACTACCTAGAAGTCTGTATTACACAGAATCTGCTGTCATGTTATTGTAGGTGCTCACTACCTAGAAGTCTGTATTACACAGAATCTGCTGTCATGTTATTGTAGGTGCTCACTACCTAGAAGTTGCATTACACTTGTCAATTCACATGACCCTGTAGAATTCAGCTTAAGTACACATATTTCTGAATGCACATGCTTGAGTTTCTAAGTCTGTGAGCAGGTGTGACACAAAAACATTAATATTTTTGGAGGGTTCAAGCTTCCCTACATCCCCTTGTGAGGGGAACAAGCCCCTGCACCCCCAGCTGTTAGTATTCTCACTCCAAGGTCACTGCAACTGTAATAAAAATAATTACTGATAGGCAAAGTAATACATATCTCATTGTTACTCTGAAATGGGCCTACTCCTCCCCTTTTCTGGTGTTGTCTGTCCTTACCTATCATGCAGGAAACTTTTCTAGGAACCTTTAGAACCAATCTGAATGACTGGATGGTTGATCACAAATCTTTAACAGAAATATGTGGAGAAAGTCTGCATACAGGGGGACACTGTTGGTCTCCCACCAATACTGGTTGATGTGGCTGAGCTTCTTGATGGTCTCCTTTGGTCATAAGTTTAATAAGAACCCGTAAGTAAATATCTAAAGCTCACTGTAGAAAAGAAGTCAGCAATGAAACTCTGAGCAAATACTCACTTGAGCCAATGCATTCAAGCTCACTAGTAGCAAACTTGAAAGATCAAGCAAGAGAGTATAAGCCAGCATGCTTATCTGTTTTTTTTTCAATATCTTTTTACAAAGTACCATAGCTGTATCTTTTATTTGTGTTCCAGGAGGCATGAATCTTCCTACATTTATCTGCCTGATGGAAGTGGTTAACCTCTTTCAAGCTTTTCTGCATTTTAAATAAATTACTTCTCTTGACATTGTGGTTCATGTTATCTAACACCATTTCCTTAAGCAATCCCACCTCACTTCCCTACCAAAAAATCTGTTCTTTCTGGCTTCCAATCAGTCTTTTGTCTTTTCTTCTTCTGTCCTTTTTTCAGACCAGTGTAGTAGTATTTCCCCTCCATATCCCTTTCCCCTTTTATGTCATCAGTTGTGGCCTTATGTCCCTCATAAGATGCACTGTTCATAATCACCAATGGTATTCCAAATTCAGTCTTACTGTTTTTCATACACAAGCCTGCTTAATTCCCCTGTTCCTTGACTATGTGCCCCAGAAATATATAAAATGTGCTAAACACTTAACGGATGAACCTTATGTAATACCAATAGCAAGTTCCATCCTTTTCTTATCCTATCATACTTTAAACATTGCAGAAAAGCAAAATTCTGTTTAGACATAAAAAGATATCTACATTGTTTTGTTTCATTGATCAGCTTCTTGTTTTATGTTTTATTTGATATGTTGGGATAATGTAGTTACAACCAAATGATGTTTGCATTTCATGTCCTGTTCACTTTCTGGTATTAATTCACAGTACAACAGGAATGGATCACTTTGGTTTGCTTTAATAAAGCATTTTTTTTTTTTAGTGGGAAGATAGTGATAATAGTGGTGATAAAACAATATGGTCGGGATGGAATATGGTGATGGAATCAGGAACTGTAATAGACAGTGATAACAGAAGGCTTTGGGTGTGGTCACTCCAGTTGTCAGCTATGAGTGTATCTTTGACACAGTAGCTCAGCTTTGATTTTTCAGTTTCCAAACTGCATTCCTGA
Organism: Protopterus annectens; assembly: GCF_019279795.1. Lineage (NCBI taxonomy): Eukaryota > Metazoa > Chordata > Ceratodontiformes > Protopteridae > Protopterus > Protopterus annectens. The sequence goes on along the minus strand of NC_056741.1, from coordinate 1,324,843,106 downwards.
ATTAACCACATGATGTGTGCTATTCAATTGTCAAGTTATATCATAAGCACTTGTATGATCGGTTTTCATAATAGTGTGTTATCACAGCTTGTTCCAGGGTTTAAGGGAAAGGAGGGGACAATGAATTATTAAGGTGCTAGCCCATTCTCATAGAGATAGAGAAAGAGAGAGAGAGAATTTGCATCTGCCATACCAACAACCTATCTTCAACTAGTAAAATGTATACAAGAGAGTAGGCTTGAGGAAGTGTTGAACAGATGAAAGTCAGCTCATCTTTACTGGGGAGTAGGCTGTAGCGTTTGTAGTACCTGGCAGCCCCCTACTCCGTAACAAGGTCTTTCAATAGACAGACAACAAGTATGGGGTTTCCAATAAATGTTTGTGGTGGGGTACATGTGTGAAAGCATGTGTGCTTCCTATAATACCATACATTTCAGGGTATAGGTGTGGCATTACAGGGAGTATCTACTCAGACATGCAATATGTAGGCAGAAAGGACACCCTCATTCATTGCTCAGGCATATAAGGGGAATTTGGTAGGTTCTGTCACCTGAGTTCAGTGGCGGAAAAGATCAAGAACAAAAACAAGTTAAAAAACTAGATACATGATTTACTGATGATAAAAGGTTTCTTTAACTGTACATGCTGTACAATGAGCTGTAACTGTCTTTTACTTTTTTGTTTTGTTTCTCTACAGGGAGACTGGCATGAAGGGTCAGATCTTGGTGAATGGAAAGCAGCGGGAACTGCGTACCTTCCGAAAGTTGTCATGCTACATCATGCAAGATGATATGCTTCTCCCCTACCTCACTGTGCAGGAAGCCATGATGGTGAGTGGGCCAGTTCAGAGTTTAGTAGTCACACTCTGCATGTAGAGGGAAGTGTAAATATATAGATTTGTACACCATCACCTGGGCTGGAGGATCTGCAGGCAAGGTAAGACCTCTTTTTTAGGGCAACTTTCTGTGCATGGTAAACGAGATATTCTTCTGCTTGTAGATTATGAGTGTCTACACTCTCTTCTAGGTATATTTATAAACTCTTATGCAAAACAGTTTGGCTGCTGAAAGGGGACAGTAGGTTGTTCTAGTGACACCCAGGTAACCTCAGGTACTGAAATCAAATTAGATTATATTGAAAAAGAATTATGCAAACTGGATCCAAACAAAGCACAGGGCAGACACGGAATTAGTAATAATGATCTGAGAACACTTCGAAAATAACTTACAATACCATTATATCTGTTATTTACTAGGTTGTATAAATATAAGGAGATTCCTCAAGACTGGAAACATGCATACCCTTATTAACCTGTCTTTAAGGGCAAGGGAAGTAGGACAAACCCAGAATAATACAGAGCCTTAAGTATACTTTTATGTAAGTAAAAGGTAATATTGGATAAGTTAGTGCCAGAAATGGAATGGTTGGGACTTAAAACCTTATGTCAGCATGCATATGATGAAAAATTATCTATTACCACCTGTAACATGCTGTTCTACAACAATATAATAACAGCTATGAATGAAAAATCGTGTTGTGATGTAATTTATATAGATTTAACTTCAGCATTTGACAGAGTCATACACAAAACATTGAACAATAAATTAGAACAACTAGGTATTGATGTAGCCTTGATGGATTGGTGCATGGCTTACAAAAAGGACTTGGTAAGTATCTTACAGTAATTGGGCAGATGAAATTCTTAGTTACAGTCAGAGTGTCCCACAGGGATCTGTCCTAGGTCCATAATTATTTAGATTGTATTTTTCAGATCTATGATTTTCATCTGAGGTGTTTTACAGTATGTATGAAGCTGACTTAAAATTGTGTAAACTGGTTACAGGTGTTACAGATAGGGCATGTCTGGAGAAGAAATAAATAAATACGTCAAAAACTAAGCATATGAGATCTGGGAGACATAAATTGAAAAGTGAATATTTAATACAGCACACAGTGATTGAAATTGTAGTTTCATTTAAGGACCAGGGTGTATGGATAGATTCAGCACTGAGTTTTTCTAATCATATCAACCAATTGGTTAATAATAGTTATAGAACTATATATTGTATAAAAAGATTTATAAAGTCTAGGAAATCAGAAATGATGACGTCATTGTTTGTGTATGGAATAACAATATGAAAACCTTAAAAGAAAATAAGCATGAGTAAACTGGAAAGAGTACAACAGAAATATACCAAGGGCATCCATGGATGTGAAAATTTAAGTTATTGTGAAAGACTAAAACATCTGAACTGGTACAGTGTGTCATACAGACATTTAAGAGGAGACCTTATTTCAGGATATATAAGGCATTTATAGACAACTGTCTCTGGGAATGTTCAGGTTATCAAAACGTAGTAGAAAACCATCAGACAACCTATGTATAAGATTCTATACAAATGAGAAGTGTACTAATTGGTTCTTTGAGAGAGCAGCTGATGCATAGAACAGACTACCAAACTACATTAAAGCAAGTACTAGTTTACATACTTTTAAGAACAGCCTAGACACTTGCTATGGGAACAACTCTTTGGTATTTTGGCAGGCTACAAGAGCCTTAATGCCCATGTTTGAAATATATGTGTGTATGTATGTATGTATAGCAGTAGTTTAAGGAGATGCCAAGATGAATATCATTTATTAAAAATTTGGGCATTTACATCTCTCAGTGATGGTACTGTGGAAGTGAGATCATGGACATTGCTTCTGCTAGTGGTGCAATACAAGACATACTGTTGGAGGCAGCAGTCACTCATGTGCCAGCTTGTTGCAGTGAATATGTGCCTAGTTATAATGCCTCCAAACATCTACCTTCTCCTGACTCCACAAGAGACAGTCCGAATGTGGTTTAATTTTTATACTCTAGTTAAGAGCTGAGAAAATGGAAACATGTCTCTTCTACAAAAGTAGATTTTCTAGCCATATTAGAATTTTGTAGACAAGCAGGCACAGGGAAAATGATGGGTGAATTCAATCTGATGATAGCTGCCATATTTGTGTGTCAGTGTAACTTCATGACTCCCATCCCTGAACAATGAGGTATGTTACTCATCTTTGCTTCTAAAAACATTCTGTACTGCAGAAAAAATATGAACATGCTGCCCTGTGATATCTTAAAGCTTAAATTTATAATAGTTTCTGATACTCTGAAGTCCCCAGATGCTGTAAACCTGCTGCATTTGATTCTACTCTGCTTTACATTCTCAGTCTCAGATGTGGTTGCCCATCATAAGTTCTGACCACTTATCACACATTATGTCTCAAATTTTGTTAGTGAAAAGTTGAGAGACATCCAGGTTACCTGGTGTCTTCAACTTGCAGTAATAGTGCTGGGAGCATTATAGTTAGTGGCTGTGGCCTGCTTGGGGGGGGGGGTCTGGCTTGCCACCTGAGTGACATTGGGCAGGGGCAATGGGTATTGTACTTGTGACGTCCGAACCTACAGAGCACTTGCTACCCTGTCTAGTATGATGCCTGCCTGGGGAATTAGCATATCTATGAAGACAGTGTCAGTGGCATAAAATGTACACACTCAAAATTGGTGCAGAGCGCTGTGGGTTCTATTCCCACACCAGGTAGATCATTTGCTTACACTACTGTGCAGCATAAGTGGGGTGTATCCTTTGGGAGAGATCTTAAACTGAGGCCCCATCTTCTTGAGCTGGTGGTAGCTCAGATGGATGTAAAAGATCCCACAGCACCTATCAAAAAGAGTAGAGGAATTTTCCCGATGCCCTGACCAAATTTCCTCTAGTTGTAGTAGTAATAGAATCACTACCACCTTATGTCTCACCAGAAAAGAAGCTGCAAGTCTACTAAAACTAACCTGGTCAACAGAGGATGAATGAATGAGTAAATAAATAGATGCATGCATGCTTCCTGTGATATTCGGCAGTTGTAAGGTGAGCTTCCACTGAGGTAATGAGCTCCAGAGGTGGGGAGGGAGAGCCTCTTTATCAGTTATCTGTTCTGCCCCTGCCATCAGATTCTTGCCTGTAACTGAGAGCCTGGTGTTGTTAGTAGTCAACCTCCTGTACAGAGAACAGATAGGTTTGTGGACTCTCATCCTGTCCAGAGGTGGTTCTACCAAAACTAGACATCTCCCTGGTCTTAGAACAAATAGGTTGGTGGACTTTCACTTTGTCTAGCAAGGATCTTGATGTTGCTGGTACCCATCCTTTGGGAGGAAGGGGAGATGGGTCAATTGGGTGCAGGCAGAGGTGCCACTGATCAAGTGTAGTGGGACAGGAAAAGTGAAAATAAATAAAATAAAGATTGAGAGATAAGCCCCAGTTATGTAATGTTAAACCAACAACACATATTCCCCACATGTGCATATACTGTACATCTGTGTTGGATACTGGACGTGTACTGACTGTGTTAATTAGATATTAACCTCAATTACTATGAGTTGTTTGTACCAGCAGTCCTGTGTAATGTTGAGTGAGATTCATTTTTGTAGAAAAAATGGCAAGCTTAACAATTAGAGGCAGAAGCTCAGGCAGAGAAAGTCCAATGTGAAATTTGTGCAAAAGACACCCTGTATATAAGTAGATGAAATCTCTAGAGAGTACCTTTATATAATTAAGGTTTATTCACATGGAAAGAATGAAAGAAAGGGACAGAGAAGCCAGTAAAGAATCAGGTACTGTAACACAAAGGATAAATAAACATTTGTTGGAATTCTGTTCCTCTAATTATATAATCCAAGTGATTGTTTTTATTAAACTCACTTTATATTATTTTTTATTAAATGTCTTGCTTTCTCTATGATTCATATAATCATATAAAAGCTAAAAAGCTTATTGGGTTATTAAATGATTGATAAAATAATCTGCACATTGGCTAGGTATCCTGAGACCCAATACAGAATTTGTCAGAGTTGTCAGATCTGGTGGCTTAGATGATTAGTTCACCTGCTCAAGGTGGTTAGGCAAGGGCTGGAGACAAAGACCCAGTTGTAGTAATGTTATTTGCATTATTATCAGTGCAGCAGCAGCTGAAATCTGGCAGTTGAAAGGAAGAATTGTCTGCATATGGCAGCACTGTTGCACCTAATGCTTACATTAGAACCTACAGTGAGACATAAGTAAAACATGTGGATATACAGTAAAGGGTTTGATTCTCACCTGTGAGGGAAATTGGCTAGGCTTAAAATAGCCCAAAAGGGCAGCTAGGCTGGTACTTACCTATGAACCTATACACACAACATTGCTATCACTTCTTAGAATTTGACTGCACTTTACTTCCATTTTTGTCCGTATTATAATTCAGAGAAGCTAAACACAGTACTGTTCCTGATTATGTTAGGTCTGTATCAGTATTGAGATTAAGGAAAATGCTTTGTAGTAGTTTATTTGTGGGAGGGACTGAGTAGAGTAATCTCACTGACTGACCTAAAGTTAATTCCATTCTAATCTTTATAAAATACTGGATTACTTTTACATTTATATGGCCCCAGATGCATTTGTCCTGAGATAAATGTCAGTGCTGGTTGAAAAAAGTGTTGTTATAATTGAAAAGTGTTATCATGTTAGTATAGCTGCAAAAGCAAAAGGGAATTCTGCAAGGGTAGTCTAATAGGTGGAATTTGTACTGGTCCTCATGGCTGATTGTCCATAACAGCAAAATGAGGTAATAACACTAAGTGTTAGGCACTGCTATCATTGAGAAAAACACCATGGCTGTGATAAAAAGTCTGTCTGAAGGCTTTGTGCTACTTTCTGTGCTGATGTGACTTTACTCATCACACTTCGTTTTGTTTTATAGGTTTCTGCCAATCTAAAGCTTAATGAAAAGTCAGAGATAAAAAAGGCATTGGTAAGTGTCATTATATTATCTATCTAGTCATATCTTACAACTTTTAACAAGGCCAGTCCAAATAATTAGTCCTTCAGCCAGTCGTTATCTCATTGCACTGACCGTAACCTACATCATTAAGCAAGGCCTGCTGGTGTTTTCACTACTTCAGTCTTCTTCCATAGCTTTCTATAATTCATGTAAGTCATTTTTGGCACACATTATCACATAAGGTCAGTTCAGACATTCATTCCTTCAGCCAATCAAACAGAGCTTTTATTACCTCCATCTTGTAACTGTGGTTCACATAGTCAAAGGCAAGCTAATGTTTTCTTTCTTTCAGTAATTTAGCCAGAGCTTTTGTTACTTCATCTCATTAATTTGGGCTAACGTCATCAAATAAGGCCATTTAATCCTTTCACTGCTTCATTCAACAAATAAGGATCTCCATCATTGTCTTAGTCAGCTAAACAGAACTGTAGTTATATCCTTTATAACTGGACAAGTAGGCATGTAATTTATTGTGTGATAGCTAATCACTGAATAATATCATTACTAATGGAGTATTAAGATCTGTTTAGGTAGGTTCTTTCTTCAAAACTACATGTGTCTGATTTTAGCTATGTATGTTTAACGTTGTTTCTCCATGTCATGAGTAGCTTTAACTGTACAGTTTGATGAGATCGGCACTGACAAGAACAGGATATGAGTAAAGGGAAAGTATGGTTGTATAAGCAAACATACCATAACAGTAGATGTTTGGATGTTCACTGCTACAGTATCCATAGCTATATTGGTTATATCCTGGTACAGATATAACAGCCAGCCAGCTTCCAAACCTTCGGGACACCTTCCATCTACCTAAACTGCTAGTCAGCTCAAACTGAATTGACGGAAATTCAGGTTTGGGCACCAAGCCCTTCAGGGCTTTTATGACAACAGAAAATGGGAGACTAAACTCTGACAAGGTCAGTACTAGGAAAACTAAAAAAAAAGAGCCTAGCACCAAAAACATACAAAAAGAAGGTAATGGAGGGAGGGAGGGAGAAAATACTGCAGCAGTGATCATTTGTACCTCTACTGTTATGGTAAGTTTACTTACACGGCTATACTATGTTCATCATATTGATCACTGCTACAGTAGGCTTAGGTATATGGGTACATTACCATAGCATAGACAAAGTGGGAAGAGGAAGAATAAGGGTCCAGGAATCCATGGAGAATGGTCTTAGAAAAGCCTTGGAGAAGGAATCTAGTTTATACTGCTTTATAGAAGTGTGCACAAAGGACCAAGTTGCTGCTTCTCAAGTACTTCTAGAATCCAAAAATTTCCAAAAAAGCCACAGATGAAGCCATAGCCCTGGTAGAACATGTCTTGACCCAGCCTGGAATTCTTTGTTGTTGTGGATACAACAAAAAGTAATAGCATGAGAAAACCACTTAGAAATAGTTTTGACATAACTTGCCCTTTTTTTCTGACCTTCACATGAAATGAACACCTGATCAGAATTCCTGAAAGGTTTTTGTTCTGTTAAAATAGTACTTGAGTTGTCTGGGGACATCCAAGTTATGGATGATCCTTTCTCCCTCATCTTTAGGTTCTGTAAAGAAGACAGGGTGACAAATAGCTTGGCTCACAGTAAAACAGTAAACTTGGATGCCACTTTAGGTACAAATTAAGTATTGGTTCTTAAGGAAGCCCTGTCTTTATCGAAAATGAGATAAGGTTGATTCACCATAACAGCTCTCTACTCAAATACACTTCTTGCAGAGGTGATTGCAATTATCAACACTGTTTTCCATGCTAAGAACATCAAGTCAGCTGAGGATGAACTGGTTCAAATAGAGCAAGAGATATTATTTTTTCTAACATAAGTTTAAGATCCAAGGAGTAATACCTAGAGACAGCAAGGACCCATCAGACCCAGCTTCATATTGACCCATTTCAGTCTTAAACTATGATTATAAAATGTTTATGCCTATGATAGCTAAAATAATGGCAAATGTATTGCCAAAATCAACAGATATGAATCAATGTGCTGTTTTGCAGGGGGAACATTTGACAACATTAATAGAACAATTATGATCCAGGGAAGCAGAATAGAAAATGTCACTGTTGTTGGTGGGTCTTGATGCACAGAAAGCATTTGACAGAGAAAGCTAGGATTTTATGAATAGGGCAATGGAAACATTTGCATTTCCTGATACAATAATAAGGTTAATTAGGAGGAAATACAGTAAACTCCCAGTTAACCAGCACCCATGGGGATTGGTAAATGTTGGATAACTGTAGTTTCTGGTTGCTTGAGAGTTACTATAAATATAGGCTTGACTAATACTGCACCTTATACTATTTGTTTGGTTTGACTTGTTCTCATGTTGGGGAGAGAGGAAATGTATTCCTATCTTCCTTTTTAAAACTCTAAAAACGTAAGGTATGTTTCTGCGGGGGGAAACGAACATTGTACTGTATTTCTTTTGGTTGCTTGAGTTCCGGTTAACTGAAAGTTGTATAAAGGATCAGAGGCAAAAATCAAAGTGGGAGGGTTCCTCTCTGGTAAGTTGTTTATGAACAGAGGAACCAGGCAGGGGTGTCCTTTTTCTACTTGGTTATCTGCTTTATATTTAGAGTCATTGGAAAAGAGAATATGAGACAAAAATATTTAAGGATATAACTGGTATGGTAATCAAGAAAAGTTAACTTTATTTGGAGACAATATTATTTTGTACCTAATGAAACCAGAAAAGAACATCTCAGTGTTGTGGAGCTGTGTGAGGCAATCTCAAATCTTCAGGATATAAGATTAATGAAGATAAAACAAAGTATATAGCCATAAACTATGTACCCACACATGAACTGCTTCAGCAATACCCAAATTATGGGAACATAATCAAATGAAGCATTTCAATGCATGGATTTAAAAGGATTCTGTTATGGCAGCTAAAGATATGCTGGAAGAGGTTAAAGAAAAGATATTAAAAATGAGAAACTGGAAGCTCTTGTTTGTGGATATGAATTACAAGATACAAGCAGTGAAAATGTTTTAGTCCCTTTAGTTTTATATACAGGTCAGGCATATATTTATTAGTCAGAGAAGTTGTAGACAATAATTAACAGATAGTTGAAGGAATTTATCTGGGAGGTGGAAGAGGGCAAGGGTCAAGTGGGATAAGTTGATCCTTCCAATAGAACAAGGTGGTTTAGGATTACCTGATTCGAATGTAAATGTTGGTTCATGGGATCATAGGAGGTTATTAGGCTAACGGCCCTTGCAAACCTAGCCAAGTTCAACCATTTTCCTAAGGGTGTCTGGTTCAAGCAGACACTAAAATCTGCACCTATTGCCCCTGTCCAAGAGGGATACAGGTAAAACCCCCGGGGTGAATTTCCAGTTACCCATCCAGTCATCCAAATTACACTTAAATAGGGCCAACAAGGGGCTTTATTTAACATGAATAAGAAGCTTGTTCCAAAGGTGGGGCAATCTCTGCGAGAGAAATCTGTCTCTCCAGCAAGTTCTTTTGATGTCACTTACCAGGTTAAGGTCCTTTGAGTGAGTGACCAGTATGCCATTTGACTTGCGAATGTGCAGCATTTCCATTAAAGCTGGGTCAGAGATTGCTCTATATGCAATGCACAGGTCACCTCTGAGTGGTCTATATGACACAGAGTAAAGTGACAATTATTTCAGTCTGTCCTCATACGACAGATCTTGAAGATCCTGAAAATTTTTTAAGGAATCTTTGTGATCTCTCCAGTTGTTGCAGGTGTTTAGAAAGGAACATACCAAAGAGAACACTGTATTTTATTATTGGCCTGATGAGGGAAGTGTACAGGTGGGTTATAACCTCTTTTTCTGGAGGAAATGCCCTTACTTATGAAATGACCAATATAAAATGCCCTTCTTACCACTGTGGAGACTTGGTGATCAAATTTAAGGTTGCTGTTGACCTGTGTGCCCTATTCTCTCACCACTGACTGTGTGCTTAAGGTATTGCTGTTGATGTGGTATTTTGCATGTACATTACCCTTGCTGAAGGAGATGATAATTCATTTTTTTGCCATTATATTTAAGACCATGACTTTGTCACCAGTCATTAGTCTGTGTAAGATCTTCTTGAAGGATGTTGACATCACTAGGGATTTCAATGATTGCTTCCAGTTTGCAGTCATCAGCAAACTTTGTCAGCCACAGTCCTTTAGTTTTAGCCTGTACTTTGGAGAAGTAGCTTCCAAACAGTAGGGGTCCCAGAACTGATCCCTGTGGAACACCACTGGTTACAGGTCTGCTGGAGGAGGTGGAGCCCCCTATTTTGACTATGTGAGTTCTATCAGTGAGACAGTTTGTAACCCACCTGACAGTATATGGGTTGATACCCAGCTGGGTGAGTTTATCAATGATGCCTGAGTCAGGGATTGTGTCAAAGGCTTTGGCTAAGTCTAGGTAGGCCATATGCACAGATTTGTCTTCATCTAGGGCTTTGGTGACTATCTCAAAGAAGGCCACCAAGTTTAACAGGCATGATCTCCCCTTGACAAAGCCAAACTGGGTGTGGTCGAGCATTTGGAGATTTCTTATATCTTTTGTTAATAAGGTCTGTGATGGTTCGTTCCATGGCCTTGCAGATAAGGCTGATCAGGCTAATGGGTCTATAGTTCCCAGGGTCTGTGAATGCACTATAACCACCAATAATGCCCACCACTGGTTGGCAGTGCGTGATGCGCAAACAAGCACAAACCTGCGTAAATGCTGTGCTTATGTGGCAAACAAGAACAAACTGATTTGATTAAATTAACCAATAAAAAAGCTCAAAATTGAGCCCTGTTCCAGCAACCTTCAATCAGATGAGTTCTAACTGCACACTCCTGCTATTAGGGTGTTGTGGAACCCTCTCCAACAAAAGATGGCCTGGTCTGGTTTAGTGCTCAAATTATACAAACAGAACTAGAGTCAGCAGGTCTGAATCTAGTCTATGGTACAGCAAACAAAGTGCAACAATTTTGGGAAAAAAAACAGTTTAAATTAGCAGTGATGTGGTAAAAATGCAGTTCAAAAGTGCAATATACAGTGAAAAATTCTGCTTAGGCTTTGCAGAGATCAGCAGATGGCTTGGATTGATCAGATAAATACAACAGAGCAGTAGCTGGTCACCAAACTCTGTGGAGCTTTGATAAAACAAGTGCAAACCCGCACAAACTAGATGCATATATAGCAAGTGAGAGCAAAGTGATTTAAACAAATTAACTGATAAAAAAGTTCAAAAGTGAGCCCAGTAACAGTAAGCAGGACTTGATTCAGCAGGTCTAAATCTGCTCTATGCTACAGCAAACAAAATGCAACAAGTTCAGAAAAAAGCAGTTCAAGTAAGCAGGAAGAGTAAGCCTTCAACCAGCAACTCCCAGCTCAGAAAGCAGAGGGTACCCTCTCCTCCCACAAGAGTGTAGACCACAAACTTGTAAATGAAAATAACTGGCCTGGAGCCCAAGCGCTTAAATCAGAACTAAGGCACTTTTAGGATAACAGACAGACTAAGCCTTCAACCAGCAATTCCCAACTTAGAAGGATGTAAGCTACCTCTCCTCCCACAAGAGTGTAGACTACAAACCTTCTTAATGTCAACAAAGTGGCCTGAAGTTCAAGTGCTTAAACCAAATCTAAGAGGCATAGAATAACCCATACAGTTTAAACAGGCTACTAACAAGCTGTAATAAATGCAGTAGAATAAATGCAATTGAACACTTTTAAGAACAAGCAGAAAAGGCAAAACAAAGTAATGAAGTAGGAAGAAATGCAGCTACAGTAAAAGCAGCTGAATGACATGCACATTTTTAAGATAAGTGGGAAGGAAGAAAACAGAAGATAATTCAAGGTTAAGAAACTAAGGGGTTGAGCCTTCCCAAATGATCTCTCTGTACCCAGTAGAATGAGCTGATGAGATGGGACTGGGGTGAATGTCCAAAATCAGATTTATAGTAGGTGCAGGCAACTCAAAAGCCACCAATGCAGACAGAGATCAGCAATATTTAGGCAGAGTACAGCAAGCAAGCCAGACAAGCACTCCAGCTATATATAGATATTTCTAGCTAAATGAGGAATGCTGTTTCTCAACTCCTCCCTCTGATTAGCTGATGTTGTTCACTATTTGCAAAGGAATTCTTTGCTAAGTTTTCTAATTGACCCTAGACAAGACCTCTTAAAACCCCAACAGAACACAAAATTTAAAACAAAGCAAATGTAATACAAGAGTAAGATACAAACCAAAGTAACCCAACCTTAAATGAAAAACTTCAATTCAAAATAAAATGCAGACAGATATCAATAATATTCAAGTAGAGTACAGCCAGCAAGCCAAATAAGCACTCCCTATACAGTTAAGGCTCATGTACATAACACAAATAGAAATCTATAATTTAAAGTGGAAAGGGATAATGAACCAGGGAGAAATTCAAGAAATAAGGAGATAGTTGGATTTTGGATGCAGATTCTTTAGGAGAATAACAACAGTCATACAGAGTATTGTATTCATAAAGAAGCAGAAAGTATCCTAAGAACTAGTACAATGTGAAAGTGGAGAAAGGAAATTCTGCTAATAGGGATGACTACAATTAAAGGTACAGAGAATGAGCATGAACGAGGGGGTGGAATTTACTGAAGAAAACTAGCAAAGTAACCAAGGTATTAGGAACAAATAACTAGAGAGGGGAAAGTAATAGAATGGGAAGAGGGCAAGAAGACATTTGAACTGCAGGCTAGAGACTGCTGCCCCTATCAGGGACTGATATCAGAGTATATGCAAAGAGATAAGGGAATCCCTAAGGGGATGTTGATGTTGGGACCATGCAAATTTCACATACCTGTGGATTTTCTTGCAAGATGAATCATAAACATCATAGAGGCCAGGAGATCTAACATCCTGGAAAATTCTCTCGCAGAAACAGTAGTCTGAGTAGAAAAAAATCCAGGAACAGATTTAGATAGATGTCTGCTTTTTCCTGTGGAAGAGAAGCTGTTTGATGTGAGGTGTCCAGGAGACATTCTACAAAAACAATCATGTGCTAAGGAGTTGGACAAGACTTTAGTATGTTCTCCTGAAACCCCAATCTGTGTAGGAAATTCCTAGCTTTGGTGTGAGATTCCTAACACTGTAAAGATAAGCAAATCATTTAAACAAGGAAACACGTGAATACCTTGCAATCTACAGTTGATTATCACAGGATCTAGACATTTTGGGTATATTTGTGGAACAGTGGCTAGACCAAACGGATAATGCAAAGAACTGAAAATGTGATGTAGACACAGAAAACCTTAAGAAGCATCTACAGTGTAAATCTATAGGAATGTGTTGCTATAGATCTTTTAAATCTAAGGTCAGCGGAAAACTCAAATGAGAAATAAGGAGTAGCAGTTTGTCAAGGGATATCATGTTGAACTTGGGCACTACCACAAACAGATTAAGAAAGGAAAGATCCAGAACTGGTGTCTAAGAATTCTCTTTTTTTGACACCAGAAACATTCTTGAATAAAACCCTTGTCCTAGCTGACCAGATGCTGAATGACAGAAGGGAAAAGAGGTGTTTGTTCTGGCAGATGGAGGGGAAATCCATTGAAAAGGAGGGAGAGACTCCCCCTACCATCTGTAACCATGATGGATCACTTTCAGAACCTTTCTGTCTGAAACTGTCTGATGAAAAAGAAAGAAATGGAGTTTCAGACTTTCTAGAAAGATTAAGGGTTTGCCAGAATGGGAGGGTAGAAGGGAGTCTTGTATATAGTAATTTAGATTTACTAGACTGTGTTTTCTTCAGGGAGGTTCCTCCTTTCTTTTTTGAGGCCCCTTCCATTGTTTTTTTAAATGTTTGCTCACCAGCAGCTTGCTAGGTCTATTTATTTTGCTTCTTAAGGAAAGCTGCAGAGATAGCATTAAACCCCTTGGCAAACTTGAAGAAGGTAGGCTGAAAATTTGAGAGATCCCTTGAATTAGCCTACCTTTCTCGTCATACTTTTTAAGGACCACTGCAGCAGATGTCCCAAAATGAATTATCTTCCTATGAGATAATTCAAAATTTCATTTTTGACATCATCTGGAAGGTTTTGAGAACACAACCAAACAAACCTGAATCATAAGCACATTTCAAAAACTGAGTAGCCACAGAAGCAATTAAATTCCACAAGGCTGATTTTTCCTCAGAAGAGGAAACAGATGCCATAATATTACTCATGTTCTTAAAGGAGGCAAGCATAAATTTTAACATATGAGCTTGGCAGTTGAGAATTCTAAAATGAGTGCACCCTTCCAACCCAGCTCTGAACACTAAAGACCCTTCTCAGCTAAGATGGGACCTGTTTCTGGCACAGAGATGGTTGGCCTGGGAGTTCTTCCCCACCCTCCTCCAAGTCTTAAGCCCTTGATGTTCTTCGTGTTTCACTGTTGCAGTCATCACATTTGGGTTATCTACCTGCAGGTGGCCCTCAGCCGGCCTGAATACCAGAGTCTTCGGATTTCTGCATCAGATGCTGTCGCTTCTTCCATGACACCATTACATCAGTCTTTCGCAGAACCAATTCTTCAGACTTGAAGTCTTCAAAGATAAGTATTTTCTTACTCTAACCGATTTCAGAAAAAATTAACAATTGTCATGCTTGTGGAAAGCAAATATTTCATAGAGATTTTCATTCTTACTACGTCACCTGTCTAGGCCCAGATCACGACATCCCTCGCTGTCAGTTTTGTGCCTTATTCAACGCCCGAACTATTCGTCATTGAGTTATTTTTGTAGCTAAATACTTTCATTCTTGATCTCCGTACTCCGAAATGGCTTCATTAAGCCATCCGACTACCGATCTTCTGAAAAAATGTAAGGATAAAGACAGAGACAGACAGCATAGGTCCAAAACTGCCTATGACGCCTCCGATAAGCTAGTCGCCAGTCTGCCAGTACTCAGTGAGGTGCTTTCACAGCCCCTGATACCCACTACTAGAGATTCGCAGGCCTCTACTGAGACCCATTCGGAGTCTGGTATGCTGCGAGATGCTTCTTCGACTATGGAACCTGCGGATGTCTCTACCTTAGATGGGTATGGAGCCGCTGTGCAGGCACCGGCTTCTGAGGGAGTTTTTCATCCTACCGATGTTCGAATCAAACCGACAACTTCTTTTTTAACCAAAACTACAGAATTTCTTAGGCCCAGAGTATGCACTATGCCTAGAAAACTGACGACCAAAGTGCATGCTCAGGCACCCATGCCAAAAAAAACTAATGTTTAGAATGGCTGAAGACCTTATTACGCTGATTAGGGGAGGCTAGCCTTCCCAAGCTAAGAGACAAAGACTCTATTCCCCTTCAGGTTCTACAGACCTGGAGTCTGATGACTCTGACCTTTCTGATTATGAAGACATGCTCTTATCTGTCTATGAGGATTCAGATGCAGAGGAATCCATTCCCTCTGCCTCCCCTCCAGAGTATATCTCTTTTGGTGAAACCTTGCATACTTTAAGAGAGCATTTTCATTGGGAATGCCTAGACTATCCTCAGTCCAAAAAGCAACTCAGAATTTTTAGAGTTGCCTCAGCACAGGCCTTTAGCTATATCCCCTGTCCTGGATATTGTGGATGATGTTTTCATGGAATTCTGTCTTACTCCAGGCACTCTCTGGCCCCTAGAAAATCAGACAGGTACTACAGAGTACCTGATCCTCACAAGTTTCTTTTCAAGAATCCTACTGCTGATCCAGAGATCATTTCCCAGGGACCTAAAGGTATTAAGGCTATTACAGCCGAAAATCCTACCCCTTCGGACAGAGATTCCAGAGCTTTGGACGGATGGGGTAAGAAGGTATATACCTCTGCAACTCTTGCTATCAGGGCATTGAATTGCCAGTTTCACATGCTTAAATACCAGCAACATAATATGGAACTTATTAAACAAAAAGTGGTAATTTTTCCAGATTGTGCAGAAAATAAAGAATTACAGCAGCTTATGCACTCTGCAAACCAAGTTAATAAGCATACTTTGCAGTGTGGCTTTGATGCCCTGTAAGCATCTTGCAGGGCAGCAGTCACTGGCTCTGTACTGAGAAGACATGCTTGGCTGAAGGAGCAGGCCTTGTCAGATCATGTCACATCTAAATTACTAGACGCTCCTTTAAATAAGGACCATTTGTTTGGCACCAAAGCAGAAGAAGTTCTTAAAAAGATGGAAGAAAAGGCTAAATCTATGTAAACTAGTAAAGAAATCCTACAAGTGCAAACACCTAGATTTAGTAGGCATTGCCCTTCAAAACACTCGTCCTTTCCAACCCCCTCTAGGCCTTCCAAAACAAGACCCAGGGGAAACAAACCACCCAGACTACAGTCTCAAGGTATGCAGAGATCTAAGTATTGGAGCGCCTCCACCCCTAGAGCAGGGAGTGGTAAGCCACTTCCTTATGGAAAAAGTACACAATGACTTCTCAACTCTACTTCCCAGCCCTGCCCAATTGCTTGTGTCCCTAGGAGGAAAACTTGCCCTTCATGCAAAAAACTGGATGTCCATCACTCAGTACCGATGGGTCCTCAACATTGTAACCCAGGTGTACAAATTTTATTTCCAGTCACTGCCAACCCCAAGTGGGTTTCCAGACCTTCCTCCAAACCAGTGGGCAAAGGCTTTTGAGCTCAATATCAGAGCTATTCAGCCTGTTCCAGTAGAACAGAGGGGTCAAGGATTCTACTCCAGACTATTCGTGGTACCCAGGAAAGAGGGCTCTTGGTGCCCAATCCTGGATCTTTCAATTTTCAACACCTTCCTGGTGGTACTAAAATTCAAGATACTTACCCTGCAACAGCTTCTCCCTATGTTAGCCAAGGATGCCTGGTTAGTCACCCTAGACTTAAAAGAAGCCTATCTGCACATCCCCATAAGGGAGTCATGCAGAAATATCTACGTTTCAGGGCAGGGTCTATGCATTATCAGTTCTCTGCACTTCCCTTTGGCTTATCTACTATGCCCAGGGTATTCATAAAATGCCTGGCTCCAGCCATTGCATACTGCAGGCAGAGAAATATCCAAATTTACCCATACTTGGATGACTGCCTGATTCAGGCGGACAGTCAGGAGCTGCTGCTTCAGCACCTGACATTTGTAAAAAGCCTTCTAACTTCATTGGGGTACACCATCAATGAAAATAAATCACAACTGGTACCCAGTCAAAAGATTGTATTCCTGGGAGCAAGCTTGGACACATCTTCCCAGATGGCATTCCTCACTTCAGAAAAACAGGTCTATCTGGCAGACTACTTCAAACAAATGGCCACCAGAACTCAGCTACGTGCAAGAAAAGTACTGCAAGCCCTAGGGTTCATGGCCTCATGTATTCTGCTAATTCCATATGCAAAACTGCATATGAGGAAACTTCAATGGTACTTAAAAAGTATTTGGTGCCAACATTCTCAGGACCTGGAAACAGTCATTCCTATCATACCTTGTCTAAGGACAGAGTTCCTTTGGTGGGCAGAAACATGCAACCACAACAAGGGACTGCATTTTACTCAACCCCATGCCACCCAGACCCTAACCACAGATGCATCAGATTATGCATGGGGGGCTCACATGGCAGACAAATGTATTCAGGGCCACTGGAGCCCAAGGAAAATTCTCCTGCACATCAATCAAAAAGAGATGCTAGCTGTACAGAATGCCCTGACAGCTTTCAGATACCTACTCTTTCCAGGACAACTGCTGATAAAAACAGACAACACCACAGTTATGTGATACATCAACAAGCAGGGGAGAACCCATTCTTACCCACTCTGCAGGTCAGCCATGGCCCTATGGAACACAACCAAGTTCATCTACAAGCTCAATTCCTGCTAGGCAAACAAAATTTACTGGCAGATGACTTAAGCAGAAATAGCCTAGACCCACACAAGTGGAAATTGGAGCCCAGCACATTCAACCTTCTGATCCAGAAATGGAGACCCCAGAGGTGGATCTATTTGCCTCCCCCAACAACCACCAGTTAAGCAAATTCTGCACCAGGAACCCTCACAGCAGGACCTGAAAGGTGGATGCCCTACCCTTTCAATGGGAAAACCTCTCAATCTATGCCTTTCCCCCTCTGCCCCTTATCTCAAGAGTATTACTCAAGATAAAACAAGACAGGCCAAGGACAATTCTGATTGCCCTGGACTGGCCACACCAGCATTAGTACCCACTCCTGTGCAGCCTGACAATGGTGCCACCCTGACACCTACACCAGGCCCCAACCCTGCTTTCTCAGCAAGAGGGACGGATTTTGCATCCACAATAGCAAACCCTAAATCTTTCAGCCTGGCTTATTCCTTAAATACCCCACCAGCAACCCTAAGCAAGCAGGTGCTGGACATCATCCTTGAAGCCAGAAGGCCCAGTATTAGGAAATCCTATGCTGAAAAGTGGAAAAGGTGTTGTTCTTGGATTAATTCTAAAGGAAAGGACACAACACTGCCCTCCTTACCTCTAATCCTGGATTACCTAGCAGAACTACTACACAGAGGCCTATCCTTCTCCTCCATTAAGATCCATGCCTCTGCCATTTCGGCTCATTAAAATACTGAGCCACCTCTATTCTCTCACCCTCTCATCAAACAGTTCCTGAGAGGGCCAAACAACTTAAGGCCACCAAGAAGAGCACCCACCCCTGCTTGGAACCTTAACTTTGTTCTGGAAAAGCTCACACTTCCCCCTTTTGAATCTGCTGTTTCAGCACAGTTAAAATTCCTCTCTTGGAAAATAGCCTTGATTCTAGCTATCTCTTTAGCTAAAAGAGTGTCTGAGTTACAAGCACTGATGGCTGTGGAACCCTTCGTTATTTTCCATGCTGACAGGGTTTCCCTCAGAACTAACCCTTCCTTTATGCCTAAAGTGGTGTTCAGTGTGGCTCTCAACCAATCCATCCATTTGCCAACCTTCTTCCCTAATCCTCAAAATAAAGGGGAAAGAATCCTGCACTCTTTGGATGTGCACAGACAGCTCAGGTTCTACCTTGATAGGACTATGCCTTTCAGAAAATCTGACCAGCTGCTAGTCAGCTTTGCAACAGGGGCAGAGGGCAAGGCCATTTCAAAATAAACCATTTCCAAATGGATAGCACACTGCATCCATTTCTGCTGCAAGCACCATGGAAAACCAACCCCTCAGGGGGTCAGAACACATTCCACAAGAGTTACAGCTACCTCTACAGCATTTCTCAGGGAAGTCCCTACAAGGGACATACTGGAAGCTGCTACCTGGAGTTCTGTACACACCTTCACCAGCATTACCATCTGCCTATCTTTTCCAAATCCAGAGCAGGATTTGCTACAGCAGTCTTGCAAGGCCTACTAGCCAGCCTTAACTCTTCTTGACTGCCTCCACCTTTCCTCAGCTTTGGGAATCAACCTGCGATGACTGCAACAGTGAAAGATGAAGAACATAGTACAGTTGTGTACACTTGCCATAAATGTAGATGTTCGAGTGTATTCACTGTTGCAGTCCTGGTTTCCCTCCCTCCAGCCCCCTGTTTTTTTCTATCTCTTTATCTCTCCTCTCTATGGCTATTCCTACTGGTATTGGTATTTACTTTTTACTGGTGCTGTTTTCCCCACCATATACTAGATCCCTATATGTGGGCTTCTGACATTTGGGGCAAGAAAAACTGATGTAATGGCGTTGAATGCCTGTTTTTATACCCCTGACGACCTGACGTCATGGAAGAAGCAACAGCATCTGACACAGAAATATTAAGTCTCTGGTATTCAGGCCGACTGAGGGCTACCTGCGGGCAGATAAACCAAGTGTGATGACTGCAACAGTGAATACACTCGAACATCTGCATTTATGGTAACTGTACACAACTGTACTTTTCTTTCATGTTGTCCCAATTATATAACCAAGTATCTGTGCTTTTCTGCCTCAGCTATTAGCCCTGAGCTTCAAAGAGAGTGCCAGGCAAGTGTCAGTAGGATGTGTAATTAACAGTAACAGACAATTATAGCTTCATTTATTTTGCCCAAGGACACTGAGAAAATATGTACCAATGTGTGTCATTTCTAACTGAGGTAACTTCAGGTCTGTAAGAAGCAGTAAGCTAGTAGTTCAAACGTAATTCTGTTCAGATTCTCAACATACTCTAAAAAGCATTTTTTGCTTTATACCTTACTCACAAGTTTAGAAGTGAAATAGAAATGAGGCCAACATAAATTTAAAAAAGTGCTTTTTGTGTGTGTCTGTCTGTTTGTGTGTGCATGTGTCATACACGCAGAACTCCTTATGTCCCTGTTCTACAAATGCATACGTCCCTGTTCTAAAGTAAGCAAAGATAAGGTTATTACCTTAAACTTAAAAAAATAACTAATGAAAAAGAAAATCGAACATGTAAAGTGATTGCTAATATTTTTAAATGTACAGTAGTTGTAATTCAAAATATAATTTGCAAAGTCTACAGATCTAAACCACTTTTGCAGTCGGCTAGACTGTACCAGTTGTGAATAACTATAAATTGGCACAAAACCAACACATCAGAATTGTAAACCAACCCAACAAATGTTTCATAAACAGTAACACTGATTTATGGTTAAAAAAAAATGAAATTCCATTTTCATGAGATGAAATCTGGAGTTCTACCACAAGAGCTCACGTCTCAAGAGCTAGAAGAGCCCTGCCTTGAAGCCAGGGACTGAAGCATCTTGTAGCTCATATAGGCTGCTAGTCATACCCAAACACATCATTTGAGTTTGAGTGACGTAAGTGCAACCATGGGGAGGAGTGTAGATTAGAACAGCAGTCATGAAGGGGATGTAGGTGTAAGAAGCGGGAGGGGAGTTATAGGGTTAGGGAGCAGGAGAGGAGATTTAGGGTTAAGGAATAGGAAGGGAATTTTAGGGTTATGGAGTAGGAGAGGAATTTTAGGGTTAAGGAATGGGAAGGGAGTTTTAGGGTTATGGAGTAGGAGAGGAGTTTTATGCTTAGGGAGAGAGAGGGGAGTTTAGGGTTAAGGAGAGACCAGCAGAGAGATGATATATACCTAGTCGAAACCAAATAGGCATTGATCAAGCCCCATGCTTGGGTGTTGTGGAGGCTTAGTTAGTTTTGAGAGCCATTTTGAATAGTGGGTTTTATTCAAAACAGCATTCAAAGTATTGTCTCTGTGATGGATATTTCTACTCTACGAAAGGTGCTTAATATATATCCTTCCAAAGGGAATTAAATGCATGCCTCAAGTGTTTTAAGAATACTACCTTTCCCTGCTCTTGTTTAGATCTATTTAATAACAAATTATGAAACAAGAACTGTTAATATTTTTTGAGCTTTTATTTCTCCTGGGTTATATTTCTAAATTCATATCCATATCATCAGTGCAGTAGCCTGAATTCCTCTGTAATGATCTGTTCAGAGCTACATTAGTTACCCAGCTGACCATGCGAAGTACTAGGTTGCTGCTTGTAGCTGACATTGCTCAAATGCCACAATCTGTTTCTGCATATGTATCTCCCCCACCTGTGTATACCATGTGCTTGCTTCATACTGCATGTCCTTTTAAAATGCTTATCCTCTGTTTCTCGTTCCACAGGTTGAGGAGATTTTAACAGCACTGGGACTTCTAGAATGTGCTCGCACTCAGACTCTTTCATTGTCAGGTGGTCAACGCAAGAGGCTGGCCATTGCATTGGAGCTGGTCAATAACCCACCAGTCATGTTCTTTGATGAACCAACCAGGTAAAGGAATGAGGTTGTAACATTGACAGAAGTATTGTTTCATGCCAGGTAGCAAAGGAAGTACTGTACAAGACATCTGGGAATCTTCTTATCAGTATGCAAGATGTGATGAGGATGTGTTGAACTCAGCAGTGCCTCCAGATTCTGTGTGGTTCTTGGCAGTCTTGTAGGTTTAATAGTAATTGTTCTGTATGTCAGTCATGAACATTAACTTTCATAGTGTGGGTGTATTTATTTGTGTAGCTAGCTTTTGTTTTTTAACTGTTTAGCTTTTGGTTGTTATTATTGTTATTATTATTGCATATAGTTGAACAAAGTACTGGAAGACTTGTCTTTAAAATGAAGAAGTCACAAAACAGGGGGTGTTGCACCCCAGCAGTTAGGGAATCCATACATGAATGAATCCATACATGGTTTGTTTGAGCTGTGGTGCTTTAATATGGTTACACATAGTTTAGGACTGGAAGTGATACTTTTAAAGATATTTCTTTTTTCATTCCCTTAATCCAATGCACTGTAAATTTATCTTTCTTTTCTCTGATTTCTACATCACACAGTGGCTTGGACAGTGCCTCTTGCTTCCAGGTGGTCTCGCTCATGAAATCCCTTGCCCAGGGTGGGCGAACAATCATCTGCACCATCCACCAGCCCAGTGCAAAGCTATTTGAGATGTTCGATAAGGTGAGCGTTCTTGTCTTATAAAAATCACAAATCATTTTTTTCTATTTGTCATGGTTTCATTAGCATGACACTAAATGTAGCAAGAAGAATGTCCTGCAGTTTCAGTTAGTAGATTTATTAAAATTGTTTAAAAAAATTCAATTTCTCAGTTTTCACTCTGTGCACCTTTTCAGACTGTATCCCTACCTTTGTCATGCTAACATCTGTTATGTGTGCTTGGATCCCTTTCAGCTGATCAGGTTTTCAGAAACTCGATATTCATATGGTTCAGACTATATGATCACGTTTTTAAAACTCAGAGTTTTGAATGGAGATCACGGTACAGTGCGGATTGAGAAATCTACCATTTTCCTCACTACAGTGTGATCTCACTGTTGGTAGGTATAATTTGCAGGGGGTGTGTAGGGTGCAGGGGGACTGCCCCCTGCAAAAACATTAAAAAGGTAGATTTTTGTGTGTGTGTGGGAGAGTTATGTTCATGTTTTCAGAAACTGAATCATAAGGTCTTAACTGTATGAATTTTGAGTTTCTGAAAACTCGATCTGACATGCACCTGTGTGCTCATACACTGTATGCTTCGGAGTATTGTATCTTAATTGTTTTGTGTCATAAAAGAAAACATATAACAACAATTTTTTTAATGTTTTTAGGAAAATTGGACTGCATTTTTTATAAATGTATGCAGCTGTGCTTACTGCTTATTTTGTTGCACTGAGCTTTTCTTATTCACATGAAAATAAATATACCTAAATAGTTTACTTTTGACTTCTGATGCTAGCACATAAAAAAAGTTCAGATTTTTTTAAGAAGCACATTTTTTTTGCATATTGATTGATTAAACAAAATGGCAGAATATATAGTGGTGTGTAGCTCACTGGATGATTTCAAGGAAGTCTGGAATGTCTGGAGATTGGGTAGAGTGGGCGAGGGGCTGCCACAGAAGGGCTATCTATAAGAATCCACCAGACTTCATGAGTCACTTGTTTACCTTCAGCAGCTTGTTCACATTTTTTTAACAATGTAGGCTCTGTCTTCTTTATCAGTGACTGAGTCATTGTTATTTAGCAGTTTTAGAAGATATTTGAGTGAATATTATAGATCTCACTTCTAAGGAATCCATCAATGAACAACTATTTGAAATGTGTTTCTTGTGATATTAATAATTTAAGAATTTTTTTCCTAGCTCCCAGGCTGTGAGAAGTCTGTGTTTCTTGTTGTCTGATATAGTGAATTCACACACCAGACTAGGGGGCACTCCCCAGTTCTTTCCTACCACATTCACACATTGGAGCTTGATTCTATCCTTTGTGATAGAAAATTCCCCCCTTAAATGTGGAGAGAACTGTGAGGAACAGGTGGCTGTAGAGAGTAGTCATTACAAAGGCTAGCAGGAGAGCCCTTTGTATAATCCCGGGACAGAGTGAGACTGTAAATACAGAGGCCAGACATTGAAAGTATCCTCCTTCAAATTTCGTTTATGAAGTGGCCTGACATTTTCACAAGATATGAGCTGTACCTTGATTAGTAAAGAGATCAGTTGAGCACTCATTGTGATGCCCACGCACTAGCCCATTAATCAAGGAGCCTCAATCCTCACCATTAGCACCAGTGAGGGGCATGCACATTGGGGGGATAACAAGTACACACAAAGTAAAGTACAATTTACCTTTAGAGCACACAGAGATCACAGTCAGTCAGGGAATTGTTTCTCCCTTTCTCTCCAAATCCCCACTAAGACTCCCCACTAGCACAGCTATAGGGTCCAGATCTCAGTCTAATGGTCAAGGTAAAACCTCCAGCACCCTCTCTGTCTAACTAGTGCTTCGTGTCCCTGCCCAAGTAGCTGACACACACATACTTTAAGGAAGTCACAGCAATGCAAGACACTTTTACAAGTAAAATCTAGCAATTATCTCTGTCTTAATAACAGTAGAAAGAATTTGCTAGCCCAGACATCCTGTCTCCAAGCGTGAGATCAGACACAGTTGTAATTCTTTACTTAGCTTTCTTCCAGCAGGGTGCACTGTGGTTACATTTTTGAAGTTCAGCATAAAACACAGCTTTCTTACATTTAATTTTCTTACATTTGTAAAAAAATCTGTGGATTATATTAATATTTACAATGACATAGAATTATCTACAAAATTCTATCTGGCTAGGCTGGCAGCCTTCACACTCATATTCAGCTGAGGATGAGAGTACTACTGAAGGTGTACCTTAGCAACCATCATGTTGAAAGTAGCTCTTGTGTCAACACTGTTTCCCATATCTGAGCATTTAAAACTAGGGATGAAAAAGCCCTTCTCACCCTGGACATGCACTGTCCACTCAAACTTTACACGAAACAGATTTCATGTGGTTAGAAAGACTGAACAGCTGTTTATTGTCATTGCTCCTGGGAAGAAAGTATTCACAATTAACTACTAAGCTCTTCCATGCAATTACTTACCATATTATCGTTTGTATTGGGCAGCTCACTGTTTGAGGGGAAATGCTGCAGTAAGAGAGCATTCTACTACAAGCCATAGTTCCTACCAATTCTTGCCTGAGTAATATCTCCATTTCAGACATCTGGGCAATATCCACTGACCACTGCTACCTAAATACACCAAGAATTATTGTCTTAACCAGAAATCCAGGAGTGTCTGACTTTGCATGGTTCATCTGTTTTGTAGCATCAGCCTTCTGAGCTTTTATCCTTGGGCTCTTCTTTCATCTTTGGTGATTTACTGCTTAGGACCCATCAGGAAGGGTGCCCAATAGTAGATGTAACAGAAGCATTCTTAGTCTATTAGCTTGTCTATGAAGCAGCCCTTTTCATGTCATAGATACCCTCTCACCAACACTCTCTAGGTTATTAGCTGCATCACCCAGACTGTTGGAGTTCTCTGCGAGTCAGGTAAGCATGTACTTGAATATTGCTTGTTAGCAGTGTACATGTCAAATCATTATTGATAATTTTTAATTTGCAGGAGGTGTGATTACTCAGTGTTGGAAGTACCACCCCAGAAATCAAATGTAAGATAAAAATAAAAGTGAACTAGTAACTGGTAGGCTCATGAGGTAGAAGCATTGATGTAGTTTGCATGTGAAGTCATGGTATATCCTGGAAATAAATCCATATACACTTGGGCATGTATTCCTTTAAGATTTAACAAACACATTGCCTTAACAGTCAAGAAAATACATATTAAAACTTGGCTGCCTATATAGATCCAGATCATTCCTCACCCCTCACTCCCAACTGGTCCTAGCCAGAACCTACCTTCTGTCCACACTTCTTTATGCCTCCCCCTTTTCACCAACCTTAGAAAATCTGACCTTTCCAAACTAGAGACTTGTGACCACAAAAATGTTCGTTTTGCTGCTACCCTCTCTCATAGAGTTCACCACTGCACTGCCCTTAGAAGTCTTCATTGGCTTGAGCTGCCACATCTTCTAACACTTAATCAACTGACAATTGCTCATAACATCATTTTTCAACCAACCAGATGCCCTTCCATCACTAATAAATCTTGTCCAACCCTACCACACATCACGTGCACTCTGAACATCCAACAAACTACTTCTGCAAACACACAAATCTTACATCTCATTTGGTGAGTCTCTATTTGCTAATCACATTGCAAAAATCTGGAATTCAGTCCCACACTACATACTCACTACCTCCACCAACTTCATGTTTAAACAACTACTCAGACAACACTTCCTTAATAACTGGCTCTTTGTATTACACCTGGCTAAACTCCTCTTTCTCATTTCACTTCCCACTATACAACAAGGTTGCCATATAGTAAAGGATTTTTTTCATAGTATTATGTTATGTTATATGTGTATAAATTGATAATAATGTTTAGGTATATTGCTATTTGTATTATCTAATTTCGCCATGTTTTATTTTATAATGAGTATTAAATGTTCATATCTACCTTTTAAATGTTTATATCTTGCTTGTATAATCTATCTACTATATATGTAACTATCTTTGGAGCTTTTCTCCCCGGGCCTCAGCTGAAAATGGGCTACCCAGTAAACAAATGTAAAATAAAAATAAATAAATAATTTAAAAAGTCTGACCTGTAGGTCATGTGACCTTTTCTGCCTGCTGTGCACCCCCTGCTTAGTATTCACTGAATGTGTCTTGTCCTTGCTAACATTTAAGGCAGACACCACCCACTTAGGAAGCACAACAATTAAGAATTTAGGTATAAGTACTTATTCTACCCAGTGGACAGCCAGCTGGCTCACAGACAGGACCCAGGAAGTTAGAAGTGGGGAGTGTACCTCTACAAAGAAGCCAGTCACAGCAGAGTTCCTCAGTGATTGGTCCTGGGACTACTCCTTCTTGACATTTACTTCTCAGAAAATCAAAGCCAATGTCAATGGCCTCTGACTGACTAAATTTGCAGATGATTGCAAATTAGGAGCAGTCATAGAAATTCCCACTGACACATATGTCCTCCAGGAAGCTCTGACACAGACAAATAACTTGTGTCAAAGCCCTGGACTAAAACGGAATACCAAGGAATGCATAATAGTATCCTTTGGGAAGTCATCTACCCCGGCTAACTGTCATATTGACAACACACCTCTAAGAGTTTACCCAATAGTCAGGGACTTGGAGACACACATAGACCAGTAATCTAATCTTTGACCACCATGTGTCTACAATAGTGAGAAAATCATTCTATGTTGTGCAACTTATAAATAAAGTTATGGCATTTAGGTTCAAGGAAGTCATTGTTCCACTGTATTCAGCATTCATCAGACCTATCATTGAGTACAGTACCCCCTTTGGCATATACCTAACAAGGCACATCCACCAAGGTTCCTCACTAAAAGAATATAGGGCATAAGTAACATGTCCTATGCAGACTGTCTTCAGGCCTTATCCCTATATTGTTTCCTACAGACTGTTGAGTGGAGACCTCTGCCTGGCATGCAAGGGATTGTCAGACCCCCACTCTGATGGATCTCCTACATATCTGCAAAACAAGCAGCAACAGAATTACCCATTCTATAGACTTAAACCTTGCCTGTGATATAAATAGGACTTGCTGGAGAGACAGGTATATATCCCAGAGACTATCCCATTCTCTAGAGCAGGCTCCCCAACTATGTGAAACAGTGTTCCTCCCTAACCCAATTCATGTGTAACTTGGACAGTTAGATTTGGAACAGTAAATTCATCCCTGGTTTGGCACCTATGTCTCTAATGGACACAGGCAGCCTGTAAATGGTTAATCTTCCAGGCTACTGCTTGTAAATGTTTCATTTCCCAGGCTGATGCTTACACTTATCAAGGGTATGAGAACTTGTAGGAGATTTTGGATGCATAGCTAAACTTAAAAAGGCTCATGTGGTTGCTAGCCTAGTAAACACCTATGATCCTATAAAATAAGAAGTGGCCTTCATATGTGAATGAACAAGCAACCAACAGGAATTATAAAACTTTAGAGAATGGGCAAAACATGAAACAAAACCTTACTGGAGAAGAAATGTTCTCCAACAGAGTATAAATGTGTGAGGAAAGCATGATAAAAAGAAGCCTTTGGCTACACAGCAACATATTAAGCCATGGGGAATCATGGACCCACAAAATGGCTACCACATTCATTAACAAAACAGAAGAAAAAAGAAAAGAAAAAAACACAACTAAAGAAACGGCAGGAACAACAATTAACAACTTCTTACATTCCCTTTTGCCTACTAATTGGCCCTCTTAAGAAGCTGCAATTAGTGAGAGGAAATGAACAGAACTAAGGCAAGTAACTGCAGCACCAGCAGTTACATGGATACATATGTGAGTGGAGGAAGGGTGTAGGTGGGGGAGCTGTGATAGTTTGCACTGTATATGTCTAATTATTTGTGTATTTCTTTATTTATTTGACCACAGTAAGATATCTGAGGTGTACACAGTCAAGAGGATGGCTGCAGTTGATGGGCAGGTGTGTGTGTGTGTGTGTGTGTGTGTGTGTGTGTGTGTGTGTGTGTGTGTGTGTGTGTGTGTGTGTGTGTGTGAATGTGGACATTAAGTGCTTACGTAATGTATTTTGGATGTAAAATACTTCCCCCAACAGCAATTGCATACCCTACAGCAACTACACATCAAAAATATAAAAATTTGTATAAAATAATAATAATAATAAAACACAGTCTAATTGGTAGCCCATTTTTCTAAGCACAGTAACACCCACCAGGGTGGTTGGGTAATGGACCACCCAGGGGATAGGGAGGCTGTCCATCTGTGTAGTCAGTCAGCACAACACCCATTGGTGGTCTTTTATTTCCATGTAATTCCTAACCCTGTCAAGCAATATTGCTTGCTTAAAATTTAGCAGGAGCTAATATGAAAATTGACTATATTCTTTCTATTTGAAACAGCTACCTTTTGCTCTATAAACACTATAAAAATTAAGATTCAAAATGGAAGATATGATACATTAAGAACAAACAGATGCAGTACATGAGTAACAGACAGATCTAATGCCATGTACTCTCCATGATTGGCCCCGAGATCATTATGGCAAAAGAAAGATCTTCATGGTGGGGTGGGGTAGAGCTTCACTACTGAGACTTTATTTCAGATAACTGTGCAAGGTCCAGTCCTCTACAACATCAGTTGATGCTGTCCAGCCTTCTCGAGAATAGAGACTGCCCCAGTTTGCGGGGGACCTTTGCCTGTTGGTCTGTATAAAGAATTCCTCAAAACCAGACAACTCTCTGGCATAAAGGAGTAAAGCCCTGTCTATGCTGTAGGTGACATGAGTTTTATTACAATCTTTGGTACCATAGGAAATTACCACAAAGGAAGAGACTGAGTGGTCGTTGCTGTCTCACCCATCCTGGGTGCCTTCACACTATGCAGATGAGGATAAAATAGTATGTGGAAGGATACTTCTGCTCAAGAGGCAGTGATTTCAGGCTCAGAGTAGCCATCAAGAGGGGATGAGGGTGTATGCCCAAGAGGAGAGGGTAGGCCACCACCGAGGACCAATAAGGTATCCCATTCTGTGCTACCTGACCTGACACTCATTAGGGAATGTATGGCTGATAGGCACTCTCGGGCAGGAACATATGGATTATAAGGAGTCTCACCTAGCCTGGGAATGTCTGTCTCCTATTCTGCAGAACAAATGGCCTTCAGTCTTTTGTCTGTTATTCATCCCCATCCTGATACTACCTCTTAGTGCATGTGAACTTAATCTTATTTTGGAAGACACTTTTTCTTGTAGCTGTCTACTAGAGGGATCCCTGAATTGTAAGCCCAAGGGTGCAGAAAGCCTTTTGTTACATTCCACACTGAAAAGTAAAGGGTGTCCTTGAAGCCTTTCCCTTTTTAATGCCTAATTAGTCTTAGAGCTGTCTTTGAATCAGTATGTCCATTTGCCATTTGGGGCAGTTAGGGAGTGAGGAGAATCTTGCATAACATCAATGGGCTTGGACAACTGAAGTATCATTTTAAAAGAAACAATTGCTTCAGCCAAACAAAGTTCAGCACAGCACTGAAGGAACACAGCTTTAATGACCAAGTTAAGCACTTTCTTCCCACTTCATAGGGACTTCCTCAGAACAACATTATCAAACCCACCCAGCCTTTAAATAACACATCAATTAATCAATCATTCAATTGCTTACACTACAATTATGCATTAAATTCAATTGAATAGTAAAACATTGAAACCACACTTTATACACTAAGTAAAAAATATTAAACATACACTTATAAATGTATTAAAATATAAAAACATTACCCTAAAATATTTTTCAGTTTTAAAACACATGAAATGGCTGTAGCCTCACTGATACCTGGATATTCAGTTGCATTTAATCACAACTGTCGTTTAAACTCACTTAAATCCAGATGTATGTCCATATTTTTCCCCTGAGAATCTTTAATAATTTGTTGTATTACTAGAAACTTAAACACATGATCTGTGTGTTCTTTAACATGCCTGCTTAACGCATTAGTCATCCTACCGTGTTTAGTATCCAAAATGTGTTCTTCAATTCTATTCTTAAAAAAACCTGCTGGTTTTCCCTATATAAAATATAGGACAATTTTGACACTTCGCTACATACACCACATTGGAACTACAACAATTGCAATGCCCATTAATAAATATAGGTATCCCATTTAACTTAAAACAATCACCTGTTTCTAATATGTGAGGGAAAAATGTACACATCCTACAGTTAAAATGTCCTTTTATTCTGTTATTGTAACTATTGCTTTCCTTTCCACTTGTTTCTAAAATATTCTTAAAAGATCTATCCTCTCTGTATACTATTTTGGGTAGATTACCCACCCTTTGCCCTACATTTGAATCATATTTTAGAATTTCCCACTTTTTTAATTATTTCCGAAACTTCATTTGCATC
This sequence comes from Protopterus annectens, assembly GCF_019279795.1. Taxonomy (NCBI): domain Eukaryota; kingdom Metazoa; phylum Chordata; order Ceratodontiformes; family Protopteridae; genus Protopterus; species Protopterus annectens. The sequence continues at coordinate 1,324,812,529 of NC_056741.1, read as the reverse complement.
CTGATTAAATGTAGTAATAAAACTCAAACCATAATCATGAGTTAATCTAACCTCTCCAGTATTATGGGACATTACACTAGTTCCATGTCCACCTGCCAAAATGGGTTTATATATGCCTTACTTACGCTTATGTATAACTTCCTCACTAATTTGGTTCAATAATTCCTGTGGATACCCTCTCATGCAGAAGAGCTGCATAATGAACTGTATCTCATCCACATCCATTCAGTATTGGAACTCACCATCCTAGCAGCCCAGACCATCTGCCCCTTAACTATCGACTTTTTATGATGGCACGGGTGCCAGCTGTCGAATTCCAAATCCGAATTTGAAAAGGTGGGCTTCCTAAAAATAGCTGACACCAACTTTTTCTCTTCTACATTTAATCTCAAATCTACATCTAGGCAAGAAATATGTGCCCTACTATAAGTATAGGTGAACTTTAAGAAATCCACTGACTTATTAATGTACTCAAAAAATTGATTGAGTTTAAACTCAGTCCCCTTAAACACAAAAAATAGGTCATCCAGAAACCTAGTGTAATAATTAATCTTGGAAGAATAAATCCCTTGCATAATGAACTCCTGTTCCCAATGGGACATGACATATTTAGCAAACATGGGGGCACAAGCTGCCCCTATTGCAATTCCTGTTAGTTGCTTGTAATATTGTCCTTCAAAATAAATGTAGTTATTTTTTAACACTACTTCCTTTAGGGCTACATATTTATTTATTTGATCTTGGTCATATAGGCCAGTCTTTATTAACTGAATTTCAAGTCATTCCAAACACTCCTCATGGGGTATAACAGAAAAAAGGTTAAAGACATCTATGGTAACCAATATTATGTTTTCATCTACTACCATCCTGTCTAACCTTTCCAAAAATTGCTACGAATCTCTAATAATGTAAGGAAATGCCGTTAGTCCTTTTTGTAAATTCACATCCAAAAATTTACTAATGAAGCAAGTTTTTGATAGTTTTCCATCAACTACTGCTCTAAACTTTGGGTCATTTAGCCCTTTATGGATCTTGGGTATCTCAAATATATTAGGCACCATGGGGTGTTTGTTCATTATATACCTAAATTCATCTTCATTTATTTGTCTCTGATATAACATATCCTCCAAAAATAAATCTATTTTTTATATATGTGAATCTCATTTAGTGATGCTTCCACATATGTTCCATCCATTAATAGGACATTCATTCCATTTAAGTAATTCCCTTTGTCCATGATGACCACTCCGCTACCCTTATCTGGCTTCATTATATGGATGCTAGTGTCCCTGGCCAAATCCATTAACAATTCTTCCTGTACTTTAGTCAAATTACTAACATATTTTCTGTTCTTTTGTTTGTATACCTGCCTTATATCCTTCTCACATACTTTTTCAAACACTCTTATTAAGTTGTTCAAAGGAGGGTTAAAGACACTGGGTTTTTTAAGCCTATATCCCTGTGTTCCAGATATACAATCATTACCATTAAACCATACTTTTAAATTCAATTTGCGTGTGAAACATTTGAGATCTATAAGCATATCAGCTACCTTCCCCCTCCTACTGGGAACAAAGGTGAATCCTTTAGCTAATAAATTGGCATGCTTCACACCTACAGCCCTACCAGAATAATTATACACTTTGAAGTCTTTAGCTTCATTAAAAATTGTTTGAGGTTCAATAACGCTTGCAAATTTGTCATAATTCCCAAAGGGTTGAGTAATTATGTCAAACTCAGGGCATACATTACTTAAAACATTACTCGCATTCAAGTCTAAATTATAATCCACACTTTTATCACAAGTTAATTCATTACTTTGATCAACATTAACTGCCCCTTCAAAAACGTAAGCCACATTGTTAATTAAACAGTCATTAGTTAATATATTTTCATAAACAAGTCCTGCATCATGATTAATAAATGCATTGTCATTTTTAACACTTACAACATTCATAAGTGCCAAGACCATGTCCATTAGTTGATCTGCTGCTGACTCCGATTCCTTCCATTTTTCGGTCTGGCCCCTTGCACTACATAGTCCTTGTATGTTCTCCCCAAAAAATGGGTCTGCTCTTCTTTTCCTCTCAGCCTTTTGGAGCGCCTCACTCCATCAGCCACTAAATTAAACTGCTGTACATTGCTCATGATGTAACCTCGTCTCTGAGGTCACTTCCTCTTCTCCACTCGACTCACTATTGGCTCCTTCACAACCGTTGGCATGACAACCTGGTGAATACGGATATACCTTCATTTTAGAATATTCATTCATGTCTCTTTTAATTTTGTTCATCTTCCGCACATAAATGTTGGCACAGACGCTGTCTCCAGTGGAAAAGATGTTAGAGTAGTTAATCTGATGATGCTTGAACAATAAATGACCCTGAATCTGTTTGTTTTTCTCCTCTAATTCCTTAGATAATTTGTCCATTGCTCAAATGTTATGTTTGGCCATACGTTTCATGAGCTCAATACCCCTCCAGTCAAGCAAACCATGCAATTCATTCAGAAGGTCCGGATTACCTTCTGCACCATTTGGATATCTCCATATCCGTAAACTTCACGGTATCTGCTCCAATTCGATGTTCCTTTCTAGATATGCTATTTCCATTTGTAACTTCTTAAAAGCCAGCATATCCTTTTTAAACAATTTCAGGTTTTCAACAAAAGTCAATGATCCTTGCTGGGTCGATACACCACTCCATGTTTTGGTCAGGACCCTGTGTACTTTGGCATTCTTCCATTCATACTTTGAATGGACTGTGGCAGGTTCCTTATAATGGACATAGTACAGGTGTTTGAAGATATATATCATAACCATAAATGTTTGAATGGAAGGATGATTGCTGCAGTAGGGGCTTCCAGCCTCCATTCCCTTGATGCTACCAAGGATTCATGTTGCTGCTGTCCTTCTCTCGACTGTTACTTGTTTTGACCTAGTATGTGCCTATAATATTTTCATGACAGTCGGTTTTGGTATGTTAATGATTTAAAATTACTTTTCACTAGCAGTGGGTGCGTGGTGTCGGAAGTCTAATTTTCTCTTAGGTCTAAAGCTGGAAATAATAACATTTGTTAGTAATATCCTTTTCCTGCTGCTCTGAAAAGAACAGATGATGATGAAGATTGCAGTGCCCATTACTACTGCATTTCCTGCAGATAGTCATGGCAAGGAACATAACCTCATACCCCTTGGAGACATCTGACTGCTGTTCAGGTTCTGATCAGAAGACTGTTATCCACCTGTAGCATATCTCATTCACATTATGAATGTGCTGTGGCATGTGCTATAGCAGCAATTACATTACATTTAATGACAGCCAAAGATGAAGCTGTTCTCCATCCTGACCTTCCCCATTACTCTTTATGCTCTTGTTCCATTCTCTCTTAAATATCTCTGTAGTTTCTTTTTCCGACATTCATTCAGATACTTCATTCCATGGGTCTGAAAAACTTTGAGTAAAGAAAGGTGTTTGGCCATCAAAGTACTATTCATTCTGCTCTATCTACTGCATCTGCCCTCTTCTCCCACCCTGTTCTTCATTTTCAAGAAACCTCACATCTCTCTGATATGAGCTTTTGCTTTCGTATCAAGTCACCTCTTTCTCTTTCACTCTAGAATAAAAAGAACTTTCACACTTTTATTCTCTAGTCATGTCCTTTCTTACATCACATACATTTCTGATAGAACTTTCACGCCATTATTCTGCAGTCATATCCTTTCCTACACCACATACATTTCTGATAGAACGTTCACATCTTTATTCTGAAGTCATATCCTTTCTTACACCACATACATTTCTGATAGAACGTTCACACATTTATTCTCCAGTCATATCCTTTCTTAAACCACATACATTTCTGATAGAACGTTCACACCTTTATTCTACTGTCATATCCTTTCTTACACCACATACATTTCTGATAGAATATTCACACCTTTATTCTGCAGTCATATCCTTTCCTACACCACATACATTTCTGATAGAACTTTCACACCTTTATTCTGAAGTCATATCCTTTCTTCCACCACATACATTTCTGATAGAACTCCCACACCTTTATTCTCCAGTCATATCCTTTCTTACACCACATACATTTCTGATAGAACTTCCACACCTTTATTCTCCAATCATATCCTTTCTTACACCACATACATTTCTGATAGAACTTCCACACCTTTATTCTCTAGTCATATCCTTTCTTACACTACATACATTTTGATAGAACTTTCACACCTTTAATCTCTACTTATATCTTTTCTTACACCCCATACATTTTGATAGATCTTTCACTCCTTTATTCTCTAGTCATATCCTTTCTTAAACCACATACATTTCTGATAGAACTTTTACACCTTTATTTTCCAGTCATATCCTTTGAGGGCGGCCGTGGTGGTGCAGTGGTTAGTGTTGCCACCTCACAACAAGAGGTTTTCCAGTTCGATCCTCGGTTGGGGTGCCTTCTTTGCAGAGTCTGCATGTCCACCCTGTGGTCTCGTGGGTTTCCTTCGGGTGCTCTGGTTTCCTCCCACATCCCAATGACATGCTGTAGGTGGATTGGATACTCTAGTTTGGCCCTAGGCGTGAGTGCATGCATGCGTGAGTGTGCATGCCTTCTGTGGAAGGTTGGGCACCGGGCTGGCAACTCGACTCCATAAAACTCCACTGTCAATCATGAGCAGACAGGTGATCCACTGTGTTGACCCCTAACCGGGAAAAACCGAAAGAAGAAGAAGATTCTCCAGTCATATCCTTTCTTACACCACATACATTTCTGATAGATCTTTCACACCTTTATTCTGAAGTCATATCCTTTCTAACACCACACACATTTCTGATATATCTTTCACACCTTTATTCTGAAGTCATATCCTTTCTTACACGACATACATTTCTGATAGAACGTTCACACCTTTATTCTGAAGTCATATCCTTTCTTACACCACATACATTTCTGATAGATCTTTCACACCTTTATTCTGAAGTCATATCCTTTCTTACACCACATACATTTCTGATAGATCTTTCACACCTTTATTCTCCATTCATATCTTTTCTTACACCACATACATTTCTGATAGAACTTCCACACCTTTATTCTGCAGTCATAAGCTTTCTTACGCCATATACATTTCTGATAGAACATTCACACCTTTATTCTACTGTCATATCCTTTCTTACACCACATACATTTCTGATAGAATGTTCACACCTTTATTCTCCAGTCATATCCTTTCTTACACCACATACATTTCTGACAGAACTTTCACACCTTAGTTCTCTAGTCATATCCTTTCTTACACCACATACATTTTGATAGAACTTTCACACCTTTATTCTGAAGTCATATCCTTTCTTACACCACATACATTTCTGATAAAACGTTCACACCTTTATTCTCCAATCATATCCTTTCTTACACCACATACATTTCTGATAGAACTTCCACACCTTTATTCTCCAATCATACCCTTTCTTACACCACATATATTTCTGATAGAACTTCCACACCTTTATTCTCCAATCATATCCTTTCTTACACCACATACATTTCTGATAGAACTTCCACACCTTTATTCTCCAGTCATATCCTTTTTTACACCACATACATTTCTGATAGAACGTCCACACCTTTATTCTCCAGTCATATCCTTTCTTACACCACATACATTTCTGATAGAACTTCCACACCTTTATTCTCCAATCATATCCTTTCTTACACCACATACATTTCTGATAGAACTTCCACACCTTTATTCTCCACTCATATCCTTTCTTACACCACATACATTTCTGATAGAACGCTCACACCTTTATTCTCCAGTCATATCCTTTCTTACACCACATACATTTCTGATAGAACTTCCACACCTTTATTCTCCAATCATATCCTTTCTTACACCACATACATTTCTGATAGAACTTCCACACCTTTATTCTCCAATCATATCCTTTCTTACACCACATACATTTCTGATAGAACTTTTACACCTTTATTTTCCAATAATATCCTTTCTTACACCACATACATTTCTGATAGAACTTTCACACCTTTATTCTCCAGTCATATCCTTTCTTACACCACATACATTTCTGATAGAATGTTCACACCTTTATTCTGTAGTCATATCCTTTCTTACACCACATACATTTCTGATAGAACTTTCACACCTTTATTCTCCAGTCATATCCTTTCTTACACCACATACATTTCTGATAGAACTTTCACACCTTTATTCTCCAGTCATATCCTTTCTTACACCACATACATTTCTAATAGAACTTCCACACCTTTATTCTGCAGTCATATCCCTTCTTACACCACATACATTTTGATAGAACTTTCACACCTTTATTCTGAAGTCATATCCCTTCTTACACCACATACATTTTGATAGAACTTCCACACCTTTATTCTGAAGTCATATCCTTTCTTACACCACATACATTTCTGATAGAACATTCACACCTTTATTCTCCAATCATATCCTTTCTTACACCACATACATTTCTGATAGAACTTCCACACCTTTATTCTCCAATCATATCCTTTCTTACAACACCACATACATTTCTGATAGAACTTCCACACCTTTATTCTCCAATCATATCCTTTCTTACACCACATACATTTCTGATAGAACTTCCACACCTTTATTCTCCAATCATATAGTTTCTTACACCACATACATTTCTGATAGAACTTCCACACCTTTATTCTCCAATCATATCCTTTCTTGCACCACATACATTTCTGATAGAACTTCCACATCTGTATTCTCCAATCATATCCTTTCTTACACCACATACATTTCTGATAGAACTTCCACACCTTTATTCTCTAGTCATATCCTTTCTTACACCACATACATTTCTGATAGAACTTCCACACCTTTCTTCTCCAATCATATCCTTTCTTACACCACATACATTTCTGATAGACCTTCCACACCTTTATTCTCCAATCATATCCTTTCTTACACCACATGCATTTCTGATAGAACTTCCACACCTTTATTCTCTAGTCATATCCTTTCTTACACCACATACATTTTGATAGAACTTCCACACCTTTATTCTCCAATCATATCCTTTCTTACACCACATACATTTCTGATAGAACTTCCACACCTTTATTCTCCAATCATATCCTTTCTTACACCACATACATTTCTGATAGAACGTTCACACCTTTATTCTCCAGTCATATCCTTTCTTACACCACATACATTTGTGATAGAACTTCCACACCTTTATTCTCCAATCATATCCTTTCTTACACCACATACATTTCTGATAGAACTTCCACACCTTTATTCTCCAATCATATCCTTTCTTACACCACATACATTTCTGATAGAACTTTTACACCTTTATTTTCCAATCATATCCTTTCTTTCACCACATACATTTCTGATAGAACTTCCACACCTTTATTCTCCAGTCATATCCTTTCTTACACCACATACATTTCTGATAGAATGTTCACACCTTTATTCTCCAGTCATATCCTTTCTTACACCACATACATTTCTGATAGAACTTCCACACCTTTATTCTCCAATCATATCCTTTCTTACACCACATACATTTCTGATAGAACTTTTACACCTTTATCTTCCAGTCATATCCTTTCTTACACCACATACATTTCTAATAGAACTTCCACACCTTTATTTTGCAGTCATATCCCTTCTTACACCACATACATTTTGATAGAACTTTCACACCTTTATTCTGAAGTCATATCCCTTCTTACACCACATACATTTTGATAGAACTTCCACACCTTTATTCTGAAGTCATATCCTTTCTTACACCACATACATTTTGATAGAACATTCACACCTTTATTCTCCAATCATATCCTTTCTTACACCACATACATTTCTGATAGAACTTCCACACCTTTATTCTCTTGTCATATCCTTTCTTACACCACATACATTTCTGATAGAACGTTCACACCTTTATTCTGAAGTCATATCCTTTCCTACACCACATACATTTCTGATAGAACGTTCACACCTTTATTCTGCAGTCATATCCTTTCTTACACCACATACATTTCTGATAGAACTTCCACACCTTTATTCTGTAGTCATATCCTTTCTTACACCGCATGCATTTCTGATAGAACATTCACACCTTTATTCTCTAGTCATATCCTTTCTTACACCACATACATTTCTGATAGAACTTTCACACCTTTATTCTCCAATCATATCCTTTCTTACAACACCACATACATTTCTGATAGAACTTCCACACCTTTATTCTCCAGTCATATCCTTTCTTACACCACATACATTTCTGATAGAACTTCCACACCTTTATTCTCCAATCATATAGTTTCTTACACCACATACATTTCTGATAGAACTTCCACACCTTTATTCTCCAATCATATCCTTTCTTACACCACATACATTTCTGATAGAACTTCCACATCTGTATTCTCCAATCATATCCTTTCTTACACCACATACATTTCTGATAGAACTTCCACACCTTTATTCTCCAATCATATCCTTTCTTACAACACCACATACATTTCTGATAGAACTTCCACACCTTTATTCTCCAATCATATCCTTTCTTACACCACATACATTTCTGATAGAACTTCCACACTTTTATTCTCCAATCATATCCTTTCTTACACCACATACATTTCTGATAGAACTTCCACACCTTTATTCTCTAGTCATATCCTTTCTTACACTACATACATTTTGATAGAACTTTCACACCTTTATTCTCTACTTATATCCTTTCTTACACCCCATACATTTTGATAGATCTTTCACACCTTTATTCTCTAGTCATATCCTTTCTTAAACCACATACATTTCTGATAGAACTTTTACACCTTTATTTTCCAGTCATATCCTTTGAGGGCGGCCGCGGTGGTGCAGTGGTTAGTGTTGCCACCTCACAACAAGAGGTTTTCCAGTTTGATCCTCGGTTGGGGTGCCTTCTTTGCAGAGTCTGCATGTCCTCCCTGTGGTCGCGTGGGTTTCCTTTGGGTGCTGTGGTTTCCTTCCACATCCCAATGACATGCTGTAGGTGGATTGGATACTCTAGTTTGGCCCTAGGCGTGAGTGCATGCATGTGTGAGTGTGCATGCCTTCTGTGGAAGGTTGGGCGCAGGGCTGGCAACTCAACACCGTAAAACTCCACTGACAATCATGAGCAGACAAGTGATCCACTGTGTTGACCCCTAACTGGGAAAAGCCGAAAGAAGACGAAGAAGATTCTCCAGTCATATCCTTTCTTACACCACATACATTTCTGATAGAACGTTCACACCTTTATTCTGATGTCATATCCTTTCTTACACCACATACATTTATGATAGAACTTCCACACCTTTATTCTGCAGTCATAAGCTTTCTTACACCACATATATTTCTGATAGAACGTTCACACCTTTATTCTGAAGTCATATCCTTTCTTACACCACATACATTTCTGATAGATCTTTCACACCTTTATTCTCCAGTCTTATCCTTTCTTACACCACATACATTTATGATAGAACTTCCACACCTTTATTCTGCAGTCATAAGCTTTCTTACACCACATACATTTCTGATAGAACGTTCACACCTTTATTCTCTAGTCATATCCTTTCTTACACCACATACATTTCTGATAGAACGTTCACACCTTTACTCTGAAGTCATATCCTTTCCTACACCACATACATTTCTGATAGAACGTTCACACCTTTATTCTGGTCATATCCTTTCTTACACCACATACATTTCTGATAGAACTGTCACACTTTTTTCTCCAGTCATATCCTTTCTTAATCCATGTGCATTCCTGATAGAACGTTCACACCTTTACTCTGAAGTCATATCCTTTCCTACACCACATACATTTCTGATAGAACGTTCACACCTTTATTCTGGTCATATCCTTTCTTACACCACATACATTTCTGATAGAACTGTCACACTTTTTTCTCCAGTCATGTCCTTTCTTAATCCATGTACATTCCTGATAGAACATTCACACTTTTATTCTGTAGTCATATCCTTTCTTACCCATATACATTTCTGATAGAACTTTCCCGCCTTTATTCCCTAGCCATATCCTTTCTTTTAGCATACACATTTCTGATAGAACTTTCATGCCTTTATTCTATAGTCATAGCCTTTTATACCCCATATACATTTCTGATAGAACTGTCACACCTTTATTCTCTATTCGTATCCTTTCTTACTCCATCTACATTTCTGATAGCATTCCTTATACTCTTCTAACCATGTTTCTTTCCTTGTATGGCTCAGTACTCAAACTGCGGTCTGAGCAGTGCAATGCAGAGCAGATACATTACCTGTCTGCTTGGGGGTATACATCCCAGCATGCTGTCTGCTGCTGACAGAGGCCTTTGTGTGCTCCATCTCATCCAGTTCAGCTGTGAGCAGCACTTCAGAGGATTTTCTTGCTCTATTGCTGTTAGTTCCATTCCTCCCAAGTGATACTTCACAGCAAGACTGCTCTGGCACAAGTGTTGTACTTTAAATGTATCTTCTCTGAACCAAGGCAGACTACTTTCTACCCACTTGGTCAGCCTTTCCATATCATTCCTTAGAATTTCACCCATCCTTCACAGCTACATCTATCATTGTGCCAACAGTAATGAGGTTTATTTTGTTCTCTTTTCCTTCAACTATATTTGAAGCAAACTACTGAAGAATGCTGGACTCTTTAGTGACCCCCACAGTACTCTATTAATCTCTTTCCGTCTTCCCAACTTTGTTCTTTTCACAACAAAGAAGTGTCTGTGTCCTACCTTTCAGTTATGTTGCAGTCCAGCTCTTCAGCCTTTGTCCACCCTCAAACACTTCCAGTTTTCCTACCAGCCTTCTGTTAAGTTGATATGGTCTGCCTCTTTAAAGTCATCTTCCTTTTTAACCAGTCCTAAAACTGGATCATATATGCCTGACAGATCCTTCTGGCCATGATCCTGTGTTGTTTGCTATTCTGATTTTTGCTGTCTTGGAAAGCAACCAGCTTTCTCTTTGGGATTCTTTCAATGATTAACCCTGACAAAGGGCTGTACTTCCTGGGGTTTTTCCTACTTCCCATTTTACAAGGCTCCCATGCTTTGTTCTTCAGTCATTAGGCAGTCCTGTTCTGTCAGGTGATTAGCTGAAGATCTCCATCAGAGGATCTGCTACTTCAGTGGACCAGCTCCCAAAGACTCAACAAGGCAGCCATCTGGACTCTGTGCTTTACCCTACCCAAAAGCAGCCACATCTTTCTCTTTCCTCTCTTCCATGCTGTCTACTCCCTACTCTTCCCACTCTCTTTTGCCTCTGCCTGCAGGTTACCCTCCCTTTGGTTTCTTGGCTTTGATTTTAAAGACTGAAGAAAATTCCTCATTCGGTACATTTGTTTTTTCGCAGTCTTCTGTGATCTCCCTCCCATCTCTGCCCACCCTGGTCCGATCTATTTCTTGCTTCCTCCTTTCTTCTGCATACTTAAAAGGGTCCTATTCCCCCGCCTGATCCATTTCCCCAAATGTCTTTCAGTTTGCTTATCTTCACCATATTTGTTGTGATTCTGCTGTTCTTGTCATAAGTTATCTCTACCTCCCTACACCTCCCCATATCCTACTTTTTACCTTTTATATATGTTTTCTGTTCTACCCTTACATTCCTAGGTAGAAGATTTTACTTTTTTTGTCTCATTTTACCTGTTCTTGAAACTCTAATCTGTAATCCTGTATATTTCATTCCTAACCAGTTTTCATAGCTTTCTTATTTCCCAGAGTTACTCCTGTTCATTTAATTCAGCACTGTTCTTTCCCCAAGCCCAGCATAATCCTCTGTTTGAAAAATCCCCACACCATCATCTTTGTCTTTTTATTCTTATCCTCCCAACACTCTGAATTGTATAGTGGTGTGGTCACTGTTGGCTAATGGTACCTTCAGCTGAACTCCATCACCCTCCAACTTGGTTAGAATCCTATGCAGATTCTGTCCTTTCTAGTACAGTGATACAGAAGTTGGTCCAAGACCTCAATAAACTCTGATCCCCTCTCTACCCTGGGGCCCAGAATCTCTTTCTGTGCTGCTGTCTTATTCATATGCTCTAGGACTATTTGTCTTTTCTACCTGCACTGTTCCTTTGTTCTCGCTTCCAAGCTATCATTCTCCAGTCTTCATGTGTTTGGGGAAAACTACTCTGTCTAGAATTAGATCCACCATCTGTCTCCTTTCCTTAAGCTTTACTATGAGGGAACTGAATATAAGTTCTGATTCTGCATGTGCTCTTGTCACTTCACTGGGTGGTTCTCCTGCTCTTATCCAACCTAATTTTCGATGCCCATCATTTTACTAAATAACCTATACCCGGGCATCTCTATTTCCTACCCTTTTTGTCATTGGCCAGTTTTTCTGTGATACCAGCAGTATCCACATTCCCTCTCTTAAATCACTGTTTGCAGTCCATTGATATTACTACCTAAACTCCTTGCTTTCCAAACTAGTACCAACCAACCATGCTGCAAGTCACTCTTGTTTGCTCTTGTACCATTTCCTGTAGACATCTTATCTATGTGTCTGCACTTATCTACCTATCCTGTTACACTTTGTTGGCCATATTAGTCTCATCTTTATTTAAGAGTAAAACCATCAAGATATACCTTTTCAGTCTAACAGTAAACACCTCTGTACTTCCTAGGCTAACATGAAGTTTGTTTTGGGTATTCAGCTGACATAACTGCCATGTCTTCCCAACCTTTTACCATTTTTTTTTATTTTACAGTTTGATAACCATGTGGTGACTTTTCAGTCATGACCCAAATACAAATGGTACAAAAGTAACAGTGCAATGAACAAATAAGGTATACACGTATCAACTAAAACAAATACAAAGAATACAATCAGTGTACAACTGTAAATAGGTTATCATTGTCAAACTGTAAATGTTTATAGAAAATAATTACAGTATATAAATGTAGGAGACAAATTAAACATATTTATTCATTTATTTATTATAACATTTGTTAATTGGGTAGATGAAAGTGTCCGAGGACCCTTTTTAGTCACAACCTGGGCCAAAGAAGCCAGACCATGCAACTAAGTATACAAGAGAGAGTAGAACTATTTACAAAGAAATTCACTTTGACATAAATCTCTTTCCAGTTTGTTTGTCCAGCCTGTGCTACACATTTAGTGTTTTCTCATTCTCAGTCTCATATGTTTCCTCCTTTGTTTTTTTGTTTTTTTTTTTCAATAGATTTAGATTTATATTTTTATGCTTAGGTAGGTTGTTCTTTATTTATCCAAGCCTCTGTTAGGTTAACAATTAAAAAAGTGATAGGTCCACAAGTTTGCAAACAATAATCAATAAAACAAGAATCATGTGTGCTATAAAGTGTAATAAGACAAAAACTCTTAAACAGGATTTTCTATACAATACAAAAAATGCTCGAATAATCTGCATATTAGATATTCTGATACTGCCTGTCAGTACTTGAGCATAATCTATGTTAATAGATTGATAAATGTCTACCAAACACCTTGAGACCATATTTCTAAAATCTAACATTGCCTCTACTGTAAGGCCAAATTTTGTTTTCCCAGTCAATAAGGAGGTTAAGTCAGTCTGTACCAAGTAGCCAAGATCCCATATTACTTTGAGAGGGCAGTATGAATCTAACTGCTCATGACGCTGTATCTACCACTTTAGCCCAGACATCTTTCACCATTAGACACTCCTACACAATGTGAAAGTAACTGGGATTTCATTTGGAGCAAAGACAGAAGTTGACCATTTATCCTATTCCTCTTGAACTTTGTTGAGGAGTAGTGGTACCAGACATGAATCAACTTAAGTTTTGTAAAGGCAAGCTGTGTTGCATATGATAAAGTGGACTAGGAGAGATTATCATATCCCACTGTGTCTCAGTGATGTTAAAACCAACAGCTTCTTCCCATGCCCTTCTCCTCTTGTCCCAGTTCACATCATCTGTCAAGCAGTGTCTTATAAATTAAGGAATGTGAATGTGCGAATAGTTCTTTGGAAACTTAGAGCATGCTGACCTGACACTTTTTTCATCTCTTTCTTATTCAACCACTCATTGCTGCAGTTGGGCTGCAGATGTAAATGCTGCCAAAAAGCAACACTTCATCAGATGTGTAATAGTTAATATTCCTGATACGAGTGGGGTAAAACCCTCTTGGCCCTGAGCCAACAGATCGGCCCAATAGTAATACTTGCAAAAATGAGTTACTCTTGCTAGAGTGTTGGCTTCAACTTCACACGCACATTATGTGGAAGCCCAGACTCTTATTTCACACACCTAGAGAAACCATAAATACCATTTCCCTCCATGGCTTAAAATCGATTCTCTTGGGCATCCAAACCTTGGCCCCCTACCTTCATGCTTTGCTGCACTTGCTTGCAAATGGATAGATGGCGTCTCCAAAGGTAGCCAAATAGGGGTAGAGGTTGCCTTCGCTTATAAGGATTTCACCAAAAGAGCTGCACCTCAAAGTCATGAAATGTCATGATCCTTTCTCATTGGGCAGAGACAAAATTCCTCCTAGATATTCTTAGTGTCCCCCTCACCCCAATTAAATCGCCACAGTCCATTGTATGTATATAGGGAAGGATGTGAGACATTCTTGAGGCATCTAACAGTGAACAGAAATTTTGTTAAATGGAACATCTTTGTTCCAACGATTTCAGACAGAAAAGTAACCTGTAAATGTTGCTATGCCTTCACTATATCCCATACCCGTATAATTCAGAGCTTATTATTCATTTCAGTAAGCTAGCTAGCATCTATATCCCTACTTATTTAATACTTTCCTTAATATATCTATCATCCCCCTTTACTCCCAAAAGATGAGGAGAATTTGTGTCTGTTGACTCTAAGGCAATAAATGTGTCCAAAGCGGCCTAGGAACTAACTGCAAGATCATAAGAGATGAGAGTAAGGCTGTCCATTCACATAACACTGTCATATGTAAGTAAGGATGATGTAATGCAAACCAGCTGGCTGTTTCTAAGGCCCACATTTGCCTGTGTTGTTTGAGTTTACCAACCAAAGGTTCTATATCTAAGGTAGAATCAGGGAAAAAGGGCACCCATGTTTCTTACTTTGTAATGTATTAAGCATACCTCTCAAGTGTACCTCATTACGAGGAACGTACCTCATTTGGGGTCTTAAAAAGTTCATGTTCCTTATAGTTCCTCAAAGTTCCACATTAAAAGACTCTGTCACACTTTCAGTGTTCGGAAATTTTTAAGTGAAATCCATTGTAAATAGAAATTTATCATATTAATTCATTAAAAAATCTTCTTTATAAGTAAAACCAGCATAGTTTAACCATTCTATGACCTTCCTAGTTGAAGTTGTTAGTAAGCCATTGGTATGTGTTCCACATTTTGCCCATTTGTTCCACATTATGAGGGCTAGTGTTCCTCAAATTGGAGATGGAAGGTTGAGAGCTATGGTATTAAGTGGTGAAGATGTCAAATCATCTGTGAATATTTATGCCATATGGTGATTATGCAGTATCTGGCAATACTGTACAAATGTACCATAAATACCAAAACATGACAGAGCTGTTCAGATGTCATCCTATTTCAGTGTATCAAACACTCTAAGTAGATCCAGGCAGAGTGCTGTTGCTAGGGTGTGTTGAGATTTGGCATCTATTCAGCATTAATCCACAGTCTTATCAGATCTTGTCCAACTTGTCAACCCTTAGCGAAGCTTTGTTGCATTGATCCATATAGTTTAGGGAGTGGCTGTTCTAACATCCTAGCCAAGATTTTAGCATAGATCATAGTTTCTGTTTGAATAATGGGCATTGGCCTATGATTTGCAGGTTCATGAGGGTCCAATTCCTCCTCAGAGATTAACTGAATAGTGACCAAACAAGAGAAACATGGCGATTGCTTCTTTTCTTTCATGTTGTTGTATAGTCTTTAGAGAAGTACACAAGTACTACCTTTTAAAAGCTTGTAAAACAGATTAGAATACTGTCAAAGTCTAAGATTTTTCATGCAGCTAAATCACTTAACAGCTTTATAAACCTCATACACTTTATATAGCCTCATAGACCACATGCACCTGAGTACATCTGTCTAACAAGGTTAGGTCCCTCATATCCATCCTTGGAAGCTTCAGCCTACAGCAGAATTCTGTAAATGTACTCTCCCTGATGTATGACCCAGAACAAGTAGTTCTTCGTATAAAAATCTGGTAACTTACTTGATCAATTGTGTTTCATGCAGTAGTTCCACACATCATTTCTTATCCTTGAGAAAAGAAAGTGCCTTTCTCCTTTCTTTCAATGTATGTGTCAGTTATTTGTCTAACCTGATATCTTTTACCCTTTGAAGTTTATGCCACCTCCCCACCTTGTCTTGAATAAAGCCATATTGTTGTGACTTACACCTCTTCTTTATTTTTTTGTATTTAATTCTTCAGTTGTATTCCCTAATAGTGTGTCTCCACACCTGCCTTTAAAGAGATATGCATCTCCCTAGTCTGTTTCCCCATCTTCTTCAGCTCTTTTTCTTCTTGTCTGTAAGTTGCCTCGGTGTTGTATTTTTCTGTATCTGTCATGGATCCGGACTGCTTCCCATAGAGTTACTGTATCATGATGACTGTCCTTATTTCTGTCCCTGAATAAGTAATAGACTCCCTCTTTCTCTGGAAGAAGTCTTGTCTTCATAAATAGCAGATGTAATCTAATGTCTATGCCTTCCATGCCAAGATGGTCATGACCAGGGAGTTGTCCAAACGAGGTATGGGAACTCGCTGCAACTCCTATACAGTGTGTAGTAAAGTGTAACAAACAAACAGCAATCCACTCTGCTAGCAATTTGTAGTGCAAGAGGCATGTATGAGTAATCACTCTGAATGAGATGAAATCATGTAAGTATTATGTAAAAAAACCTTATTTATGAGGTCATTTAGTAATGTAGAGTCAGTCATGATATCCCTGCTGCTTGCTTGCCTTGTACAGGGTCCATTGCAGTGCTAAAATCCTCACTCAACGCCATTGATGTACTCCTGCCACCTGATCTATCAAGCTCTGTAAAGAAATACTTTAGTGGTCATTAATCATTATCAGTGAGGCCAGTAGAATATGCCCAGAATCATAAGTCCACTCAGTGTTCTGACTTTTGTTAAGAGCTACCCATTCTGTGTTTGTCGTTTGTATCAGTGGTTCCCGATAATGAGGTTTTCATCAAACCCTGTGTTAAACACTTTTGCAACAACTGGATATCCTCCACGTTTTCGTCATTCTGACAAAAATACTCACCATAGAGTGCATTTTGATTTTGGTGTCCTGCAACAAAATAACAGCTGCATCTTATTTCTTCAAAAATTCTTTGCAAGCCTTATGCTTGCTTCAGATATTAGGCCTGTTGTATTCCAAATCAGTAATTTAAGCAGCAAATGTCATGCAGTTATATTGTCCACAATTCCAAGTTTACTCCCCCCCCCACACACACACACACTTTTGTACCTTCTGGTCAGCATGAGTGGGTGCTATCCAAGACCAAAAAATGTAGCTCTAGTTACAATGCAATACCACATGATGACCAACACTGTAATGTCCAGATCAAGTGGTATTTGTAATCCCAATGCAGTCTCATAACTGACATGTCAAGGTCACACTCGAGCTGAGAATCACCACACTGCACCACTACACTGAGCTTTTACACAGTGGTTTATGCAAAAGGGAAATCAGTAAATAACTTCCCTGTCTTCATGGGAAATCTCAACTTGTTTTTCTTCTAGGAAAGTTATTATGTCCTTATGTTTCTGAGAAGAAGAAAACTGAAACATGTCCTGCTTCATACATCCACACATCAGCCTTTCATTAGACCAACAATCTTGTTTGCAAGTACTTAATTTAAGCTAATACTAGAATTAGCATATTACAACTTAACTATATCTTCCCCATTGCGATTGTCATCAAACATGAACAGCAGAAATAGCAAAGCAGGAAACATCAGCAGGACTAGTTTGGAAGTAAAAATAGGTGATCAGAAATCCATAGTCAGTAGTGATCTAGCACAGATGGATTCAGCTTATATTAGTAAATAACAATAAGGGTCTGTTTTAACTGTCTATAATTATTGAATAAGGCAGACGCTTACACATCCTGAATACCTGTTCCCAAAATGCATACCACTTATAATTGTACAAAATTAAAAAATAATTTAACAGTAGTATGTGCATATTCTTCAACATCAGAATAACTTTAGAGTGTTCCTTTCTGAGGTACCACCCAGCAAGTGGTAAGTGCCGGTGACTAGGAACACTCATCACACTCCCAATCAAGTGAGTGCATGGGCAGAACTGCCTTTCTCCTAACTCTTCTTGGCCCCACATATTATCCGGGCACTGTTTTAACTACTTCAACTCTCTGTCTCCCCGAGTGAATCCATGAGTGCTATCTGTGCAGGAATGGGGTCTACAGTATCAAATACCATGAATTTTTCTTCCTGTTCTTCCATATCAGCTAGAGAGGTGAGTTGAGTTTCTATATGATGTTCTGCCTGGAAAAGTCTTTGCTGAAGTATCTTTCAAGACCTACTGAATAAGTAGAGGTAGGTTCATCACTGAGTCTGATGCTTTCATAAGGTAACCTACCCTTCGCCACCTGGGAAGTCATGGGTGTCTTTCCCACTACATACACCTGTTGTCCCAGTTTTATATTTGAAAAGGTTATTCTTATAGATACAATGCAGAGTCAGGAGAACTGTAGGTGCTACTGATGCAATTTTTATCTACCTTATTTTCAAATTCCCATTATAGACAATAAGAATGGATTAGAAAGGCATTTTTGTGTGCATTTCTGAGCACATCCTGTACCTATCAATATTTTTCTGCTTCAAGTTTTAACCCTCACCTGCTAATAAATGCTAGGCAAGTGAACATATTAAAGGGCAATTGAGACTAGAAGACCTACATTTATAGCTTAATTGGCCTTAAAAGACTTTACACAGGGACAAAGCAGTAGAATATGTATCCATATCTCCCTCTAATGAGGACATTTCATAGGGCTTTCAAGATGCAGGCAGTATGGATCTTACTGTGTTCAGATAATGGGCAGATATAGAAACATTAAGGCTTGCTATCCTTAACCGAACCTCAGAATTTAAAACCGCAAAAGGACTGAAAGGCTTGCACACTATGCCTTATATTTCCAAATATTAGACATTGACTGTAAATCAGAAAATACATTCATTTGCAAGTATAAATCACTGTAAGACTCCACAATCTAAACTGCAAATCGGCTGCAGTAGACATTTATTTAACAAACTAAACCAAAAAAACAACTAGTTTTCACTATGTGTTTGAATCAGTAGTAGAAAAAAATAATTGTTGCATGTTCAAATAGTAAACAGTGCTTGTATGTCAAGAAAAAAATTCTGCAGATTAAATTATTTTCTGAAATAATTTAATCTGCAAGATACCAGAATACAAATTGCACATCAGTAGTTGTAAGCACCTGTAAAGCAGATCAGTGTATCAAACCTGTAAATCTACAAATCAACTCAATAAATAATTCAAAGTCAAAAGACTTGACTTAATAAGGACAAAAAACCCAATAATGAACAAAACATACCTCATTTGAATCTGAAAAGGCTAGTGATCTGGTTTTGAGTAATGTGGACTCAAGCTACTGACCACTGAAAATGTGTGTGTGTCTGTGTATGTGTACATGTGTGCATGTGTGTGTGTGTGTATATATATATATATATATATTTATATATATATATATATATATATATATATATATATTCATACAGAAGCGTAGACAGGATTGGGCAAGAGGGGCAATTGCCCGGGTCTATATCAGAACATCTAAGTATTAAAACTTCAAATGTTCTGATATCGAACACTATTCAGCGAACGCTAAGAATAGCGAAGCTGCAGAACAGCGAATTCTTTCCTCGGGAAAGAATTCGGTTGGCTGTTTTTGTGGCTTTGCTATTCTTAGCAGTGTGGTGGAAAGTTATGGGTTGGGTTCAGGTAAGTGTGCGATTGTTTGTGCGTTAGGGTTAGGGGCGGGTTAAGTGAGTTAGGGTTAGTGTGCAGGTTAGGCGTGTGTGCGATAGTGACAGACTTTAGGGTTAGGGGCGGTTTAAGTGAGTTAGGGTTAGGGCGCGGGTTAGGTGAGTGTGCGATAGTGACGGACCTTAGAGTTAGGGTTTGGGTTAAGGTAAGTGGGTAGATAGTAGTGTATATTTAGTTTAGTGTAGCGTTAGATGTAGGAATTTAAGTGTATGTGTGTCGTTGCTGTTTGATGTGCTTGTGTTGTGTGTATGTGTTTCAGAGCAGCGCATTTTTTCCATGGGAAAATATTCGCTGTTCTGAATGTTTGATATTTTCATGTTTAGATGTTTTGGGGCTGATGAAATAGCATTCGCTATTTTCATCTTTTGATAACGTGATATAAACGCAATTGCCCTAGGGGCAAAGTGTGGGGAAGGCATGATCAGCCATCCATCATCTTGTTCTTTTTTTTTTTTTGCTGTTCAGTTGAAAAGCTACTAGAGGGGGTAGGGGACCAGAGGGGTGTTGATCAGTGGCGGCTGGTGACTTCAAATCAAAGGGGGGCTGCAGGAGACAGCTGAATGGGTGGGGTCAAGGAGAGGGGGTGTGGCCAACTAGAAAGGGGAGGAGCTATGCTCAAAACCACAAAAATTAACTTTAATTAAATACACTGCCCTGGGTGGCAAACCATCATTATGAGAGTTCAATCAAGACAAAAATAAGTGTAGAAGAATAAAAATATTTCAATGCATTGGCTGCATGACAGCTTACTTAATATCTAGATGGAAACAAAAGGTTGTGAGGCATGAAAAAATAAATTACTTTTTAAATACATTACTGGAATGCCAGTCAAAATCAAGTGCAAAAAAAAACAGAAGCACTCAACTCAAACCACTTCTCCTTGCACTGCAGTTCTAATTATAATTTATATTCAGCTTTATTAAAGTACCAAGTAACATGCTGAAAGTAGAAATCTCTGTGATGCCCCCACTTGTAAAAATGTTTCTTATCCAAAAAAGACCTGCTGCCTGACAACTATCTACTTGTTTCATGGGAAAACATGTAAGTAAAAAATGAAAAGCAAACAAGAAACAAGCTCAAGATACATCGCTTAAAGGATTACTGTACAGGTTATGGGCCACACATAATTGGCATTCTGTTTAGTTTACGGGTAAAGTCTGTAGAGATGACTGGAAGTCTCCAACAAGTGTAATGAGCTTTTTAAAATAATGGAATCCTGTCCTTTAATACCCAAGGCTTATACATTATCTAGTCAAGTATTCTCTGCATGGCAACAGCAGAAAGGCTTTCAATGTTGGCAATTCTTTAACAGTATGCTTATTAAAGCTTACTTGCATCTTACGATCTCAGACAAGCTTACCTTATGGTCATTAAAGCATTGCTACTTAAACACAGAGCAACAGGCACTTTGAGTAATAAGCATAAATCAACAGTACAAACATATGACAGAAACCAGACCTTTCTGCAAAATCAAGGACAGATGAAAAGCCACTGTAGTACTTGTGTCTACCTTGGAAGGGGGGGGGGCGCACTGCACATTTACACTGCATAACTACTCCTTGCCTTGCTTGGACACATCCAGAGTCACTACATGGTGGAGTGGGGTGCAACAAGTATGTCACAATTTGAAATGTCTCTGGCTGACTGTGATGGCCCTGACACATTTGTCATACCTCTCAACCTCAGAGCAAGAAATCTGGACAAAGCCATACACAGAAGTGGGACAAATGCCCAAAAATAAGGACAATTTTTAAATATTGCTCTAATAAACTTAGAAAGATAATAGAATAGGTCTTGCATTAGTATGACTTTTCTGAAGGGTATAAAATCTGAAACTCAAATGTCTGTCATTATTTTCTAACTTCAGTCTTTAGTGATTTGTCACTAATTTACCAAAAAACACAATTTTATGAAAAATGGACCAAATGTGATGCAAAAATATAAAAAAGCCACACAATACAGCTGGGAACCTGTCAAAGAAGGGCACTTTAATATTAGTACTGCTAACTTGAGCAGCTGACAAAATAAAAGAATCTACATGCATTTCAAGTAATCTATAACTTTGATTATCACAGTTATTTCTTAATTGTAAACCCTCCATGTTTTCTTCCAAAATTGCTATTTTGCGGAGGGATTATTAGGGGGTAGAGGAACAATTTTTGCCAAAATCGGGGACAGTTGAGAGGTTGGCTATGCCTAATTCTATAAAGCAATTTATTTGCATGTACCTCTCAACCTGTTAATGCAGTAAATCTGAACAAGGCCAAATATATTGGGGGAACATATAAACAGTACTAAAAATTGCTCTTGTATAAATTGAGACAGTTGATAGAATAACAGTTCTTACTTTAGCATGCATTTTTCTGAAGGTTATGATGTCTGAAACTCAGTGTATCATTATTTAGTGACTTAATTTCTAAATGATTTGCCAGAAAACTACAAATTTTATGAAGAACAAACCAAAAATAAGAAGCAAAAATCTATTAATTCTTTGAAAATCTGGACAGTTGGGAGGTATAGTTCAGCTGGGCCTGTCTGAGTTTGCTGCCCTTCCCCCCTGACAAAATCATGGTTGAATGGAGCCTCTGCAGCCATTCCAATGAACCATTACTTGGCTATTTCACTCCATTTATCATAAACACTAATGTGCATACTGCTTTACTTCTGTGATGAGTTGGACTTCATTTGAAAGTTTTATTTTGTATTTTACAGCACAAACACTAAGTCATCTACTAAACAAAGCAATGTAGTCTCACAATGAAAACTTAGCATTAAAACTTCTCTGCCCTTGAAACTCACATTCATTGAAACAGCATTGAAACCCACATTCAAAGAAAATACATTTTGCCAGTGGCAGATAAAGATTAATTGTGTGCTGTTTTCAAATCATAGGCCCCTTGCATATGAAACATACATGTGCTCTTTGATACACCTTCCTCATTGTACTAAATTATATTCCTTGTACAATATATTACAGTTGTTAGAGGGTGTTTTAAATTTGTTTTGAACATTTTTCCAGTAAGCAATGAAACAAAATGCATGCACCCATAATGACAAAACTGCCCAGTTCAGAACATTTATCATAAAAGTCTACTCAGACTACCACAGTCCACCATTATCAGTAAATATGCACAATTCTACAGTCCACCATTATCAGTAAATATGCACAATTCTACAGTCCACCATTATCAGTAAATATGCACAATTCTACAGTCCACTATTATCAGTAAATATGCACAATTCTACAGTCCATTATCAGTAAATATGCACAATTCTACAGTCCATTATCAGTAAATATGCACTATCTCTGAAGAAGTAAAAGTCATCTAAATAATTCCACATTAAAGAAATTTGTAACTAATGAAGAGGTTGCTGCTAGCAAACACCTTTATATTTCATGGTTTCATCGAAAAATAAAGTGTCTGTTGCCCCTCAGGAATAAATTGTCTATATTACATTAAAAAAACGATAAGCTAGTAATATTGCAAGAGGAAATGGATGGCAAACTGATAACGGACTCATAGTTAGCATCTTCACCAAGGAGAATATTCTCAGTATAGCAGCATCCACCCCTTGTGGGAGTAGAACCCACAGCCTTCTGCATCAAAGGCAAGTAGTGCTATTAACAAGGCAAACCAACTTCACTTAAGCAGCACTAAACTTCTGTTCCCCTGCAGCTCTCAGCTTCTTGTAAAATCTACTCAATACTCAACTTCGCAGCACAAGAAAACGAAAAAAACAAAATGTATTTGGGGGGGGGGGGGTCAAAAGCCCAAAAACCAGGGACACAAACATTGCTTGTATAATCTTGGAAAGTTGCTAGAACCATACATTTTACTGCCAAGCTCCCTGTGCAAAACAATCAGAGCAACATACCACTACGCCAAATCAGCTACTTTGTAAAAGAGGAAGACTGAAACTTAAATGGCTATCATTTAGTGAATTCAGTTCTCACCATAGCTGTCAACCTCTTAGTACAAAACACCTGGACAAACCCAGTAAGGAGGGAATACAGCCCTCAAACATTCAGTGAATTCAGTTCTTGCCATAGCTGTCAACCTTAAAACCTGGACGAAGCCAATAATGGGGGAATACAGTCCCAAAAATAGGGACAAATTTCAAATATTCATCTTATAAACTTAGAAAATTGCTAGAATAAAAGGTTGTGTTACGGTTGTGTTACTATGTATTTTCTGAAGAACATGAAGTCTGAAATTCAAATGCCTGTCAATTTTACTGCTGACAGAATAAAAACAATTTTCAGCAGAGACCCAGGGAGAAATACTGCAGACACGTCTTTGTAAAATGACAGGGCACCAGAGCAAATCCACACAAATACAGGGAGGAGATGCAGACTCCACACAGAAGGCACCCCAGCCAAGAATCAAACCAGAAAACCTATAGCTGTGAGACAACAATACTACCACTGCACCATCAAATATGCAAGGACTTAAACATTCAGAAACCTGAAGTCTGAAATTCAAATGCCTGTCAATTTTATTTAACATTTGTTAATCAGGACAGTCTGACTTGGAACAAAAAAAATTTCAGCAGAGGCCCAGGAAGAAATAATGCAGACATGTCTTTGTAACATGGCAGGACACAAAAGCAAACCCACACAAACACAGGGAGAAGATAAAGACCCCACAAAGAAGGCACCCCAGCCAAAAAGCAAACCTGAGAACCTGCAGCTGTGAGGCAACAATGCTACCACTGCACCATCAAATATCAAGCATTGCAACATTTACAAACCACAGATATTATGAGGAACAGATCAGATCAAATATGAGGCAAAAATCTGCAGTTTTTTATTTTACAAATGGTGGTGGGTAGGGAATTTAGGTCTTTAACACCTGCATACAAGATACAGGGTTCAAGCCTGAGGTATTCCCTACCACACACACACACACACACACACACACACACACACACACACACCTGTAGTAGCAAACCACAAAAACTAAATATACTGCACTGGGTGCCAAACAGTCATTATGAGAGTCCAATCAAGACAAAATGAAATGTAGAAGAATAAAAATATTTCAATGCATTGGCTGCATGACAGCTTAATATCTAGATGTAAACAAAAAAGGTTGTGAGGCATGAAAAAATAAATTACTTTTTTTAAATACATTAATGGAATGCCAGTCAAAATCAAGTATAAGAAAAACAAGCAGCACTCAACTCAAACCACTTCTTGCACTGCAGTTCTAATTATAATTTATATTCAGCTTTATTAAAGTGACAAGTAACATGCTGAAAGTAGAAATCTCTGATGCCCCCACTTGTAAAAATGTTCCTTATCCAAAAAAAGACATGCTGCCTGACATTTACTTGTTTCATGGGGAAAACATGATCAAAGTAAAAAATGAAAAGCAAACAAGAAATAAGCTCAAGATACATTGCTTAAAAGGATTACTGTACAGGTTATGGACCACGCGATTGGCATTCGGTTTACGGGTAAAGCCTGCAGAGATGACTGGAAGTCTCCAAGTGTAATGAGACTCTTAAAATAATGTAATTCTGTCCTTTATTACAAATACTGGCATATGCATTTCTATACCCAAGGCTTATACATTATCTAGTTAAGTATTCTCTACATGGCAACAGAAAGGCTTTCAATGTTGGCAATTCTTTAACAGTATGCTTATTAAAGCTTACTTGCATCTTGCAATCTCAGCCAAGCTTACCTGATGGTCATTAAAGTATTGCTACTTAAACACAGAGCAACAGGCACTTTGAGTAGTAAGCATAAATCAACAGTACAAAAAATATGACAGAAACCAGACCATTCTGTAAAAATCAAGGACAGATGAAAAGCCACTCTAGTACTTGTGTCTACCTTGGATGGGTGGGATTCTCTGCACATTTACACTGCATAACTACTCCTTGCCTTGCTTCGACACATCCAGAGTCACTACATGGGGAAGTGGGGTGTAACAAGTATGTCATAGTTTGAAATGTCTCTGGCTGACTTGTGATGGCCCTGACACATTTGTCATACCTCTCAACCTCAGAGCAAGAAATCTGGACAAAGCCAAACAAAGAAATGGGACAAAGGCCCAAAAATAAGGACAATTTTTAAAATATTGCTCTTATAAACTTAGAAAGCTAATAGAGGTCTTGCATTAGTATGAATTTTCTGAATGGTATGAAATCTGAAACTCAAATGTCTGTCATTATTTTCTAACTTCAGTCTTTAATTATCTGTCACTAATTTGCCAAAAAAACACAATTTTATGAAAAATGGACCACAAATGTGATGTAAAAATATAAAATAGCAACACAATACAGCTGGGAACCTGTCAAAGAAGGGACACTTTAATATTAGTACTGCTAACTTGAGCAGCTGACAAAATAAAATATCTACATGCATTTCTGAAATAAAAGTAATCTGATTATTACAGTTATTTCTTAATTATAAACCCTCCATGTTTTCTTCCAAAATTGCTATTTTATGGAGGGATCATTAGGGAAGAGCAACATTTTGAGTCAAAATCAGGGACAGTTCAGAGGTTTGGCTATGCCTAATTCTATATAGCAATTTATTTGCATGTACCTCTCAACCTGTTAATGCAATAAATCTGGAGCCAAATATATTGGGGGAACATATAAACAGTACTAAAAATTGCTCTTCTATAAACTGGGACATAAATCTGGACAAGGCCAAATATATTGGGGGAACATATAAACAGTACTAAAAATTGCTCTTCTATAAACTGGGACAGTTGATAGAACAGGTCTTACTTTAGCATGCATTTTTCTGAAGGTTATGAAGTCTGAAACTAGTGTGTCATTATTTAGTGACTTAATTCCTAAATGATTTGCCAGAAAACCACAAATTTTATGAGGAACAAACCAAAAATAAGAAGCAAAAAATCTATTCATTCTTTGAAAATCTGGACAGTTGGGAGGTATAGTTCAGCTGGGGCTGTCTAAGTTTGCCGCCCTTCCCCTCACAAAACCATGGTCGAATGGAGCCTCCCTGCAGCCATTCCAATGATCCATTACTTTGTTATTTCACTCCATTTACCATAAACACTAATGTGCATACTGATTTACTTCTATGATTATTTGATCTTCATTTGAAAGTTTTATTTTGCATTTTACAGCACAAACACTAAGACATCTGCTAAACAAACTTGGCATTAAAACTTCTCTGCCCTTGAAACTCACATTCATTGAAACAACATTAAAACCAACATTCAAAGAAAATACATTTTACCCGTGGCAGATAAAAATTAATTCTGGGCTGTTTTCAAATCATAGGCCCCTTTGATACACCTTCCTATTGCTTTGAACATTTTTACAGTAAACAATGAAACAAAACTGTCCAATTCAGAACATTTCCATCATAAAAGTCTACTCAAACTTCTAGAGTCCACTATTATCAGTAAATATGCACAATTCTACAGTCCACCATTATCAGTAAATATGCACAATCTCTGAAGTAGTAAAAAAGTCATCTAAATAATTCCACGTTAAATAAATCTGTAATGAAGAGGTTGGTGCTAGCAATCACCTTTATATTTCATGGTTTCATCGAAAAATGAAGTGTCTGATGCCCCTGAGGAATAAATTGCCTAAATTACATTAAAAATAAGCTAGTAATATTGCAATAGGAAATGGATGGCAAACTGATAACAGGCTCATAGTTAGTATCTTAATTTTCAGTACGGCAGCATTCACCCCTTATGGGAGTAGAACCAACAACCTTCTGCATCAAAAGCAAGTACACAACCTTTTGTGCTATTAGCAATGTGAGCTGACTTAGCATAATCAGCACTAAACTTCTCTTCCCCTGCAGCTCTCAGCTCCTTGTAAAATCTGCTCAATACTCAACTGCATCTCAACTTCGCAGCACAAGAAGTCTGGAAAAAGCCAAATTTATTGGGGTGGGTCAAAAGGGCAAAAACCAGAGACACATTAAACATTGCTTATATAATCTTGGAAAGCTGCTAGAATAAAATGCTGTGTTATCACCATACATTTTACTCCCAAGGTCCCTGTGCAAGAGTCAGAATAACATACCACTATGCCAAATCACCTGCTTTGTGAAAGAAAAATGCTGTGTTACCACCGTACATTTTACTGCCAAGGTCCCTGTGCAAAACAGTCAAGAGCAACATACCACTACGCCAAATCAGCTGCTTTGTGAAAGAGAGGAAGACTGAAACTTAAATGGCTATCATTTAATGAATTCAGTTCTCACCATAGCTGTCAACCTCTTAGCACAAAACACCTGGACAAACCCAGTAATGAGGGAATACAGCCCTCAAACATATTCAGTGAATTCAGTTCTTGCCATAGCTGTCAACCTTAGCACAAAAAACCTGGACAAAGCCACTAACAGGGTATTACAGTCCCAAAAATAAGGACAAATTTTAAATAGCCATCTTATAAACTTAAAAAATTTCTATAATAAAAGGTTGCGTTACTATATATTTATTGCTAAAATAAAACGCTGTTTTACTATGTATTTTCTGAAGAATATGAAGTCTGAAATTCAAATGCCTGTCAATTTTACTTCTGACGGAACAAAAACAATTTTCAGCAGAGGCCCAGGGAGAAATACTGTAGACACATGTCTTTGTAAAATGGCAGGACACCAGAGCAAATCCACACAAACACAGGGATACGATGCAGACTCCACACAGAAGGCACCCCAGCCAAGAATCAAACCAGAAAACCTATAGCTGTGAGGCAACAATACTGCCACTGCACCATCAAATATGCAAGGACTTAAACATTCAGAAACCTGAAGTCTGAAATTCAAATGCCTGTCAATTTTATTTAACATTTGTTAATCAGGAGAGTCTGACTTGGAACAAAAAAAAATTTCAGCAGAGGCCCAGGAAGAAATAATGCAGACATGTCTTTGTAACATGGGAGGACACAAAAGCAAACCCACACAAACACAAGGATAAGATACAGATCCCTCCCCCCCACAAAGAAGGCACCCCAGCCAAGAAGCAAACCTGAGAACCTGCAGCTGTGAGGCAACAATGCTACCACTGCACCATCAAATATTAAGCATTGCAACATTTGTAAACCACAGATATTATGAGGAACATATCAGATCAAATATCAGGCAAAAATCTGCAATTTTTTTACAAATGGTGGTGGGTAGGGAATTCAAGTCTTTAACACCTGCATACAAGGTACAGGGTTCAAGCCTGAGGTATTCCCTACCACACCACCATGAGCCTAACCACCAGTATATTGCACCAGGGGTATTTTCACACACACACACACACACACACAGAGTCCCTGTACACTTACCTGGTCCTGTAGTACATCCCTGTCCGCAAAACCACCATTAAATCCACAAAACCCCCGACGAGTGCAGCTGGCAAATCCGACCTTGCCCGTCGCGAGATCTTCCCCTGCAGCAAGCCAATCCAGACCCGAGATCCTTCTCCTGACTGCTGACCTTGCAGTCCGACCCCAATGCTTTTCCCCAGCGAGTTCCCAGGCAGTCTATGCAGTTTTAAACTGCATAGACTTGTGGGAGCGCTCCTGTTCACATGTCTCAATCAGGACTGCTGCTGAGACAATCTGCGCATGCCCCATGCTCCAGACTGTCTCAGCGGCAGTCTGGACTAGTGCGCATGCGCGAAGTCCGCGAAATTTTAAAATATTTTTTGTCTTATTTTTTTCTTTTTCTTTTTTTTCTTTTGTTAGTTTGAAGTTGAGGGGGCTGCAGTCCGGCAGTCCAATAGCATGGGCCAACCCTGGTGTTGATGTAACTGTAATCATCCAATCATTAGAATGTAGTGATTGAGTTATTGCTTTTTTTTTCTTCTTCAGTTGAAGAGCTACCTGGGATGGGGGCAGTAGCTTGTGATATCAGTATATATACACCACACATATATATTTTAGACCATCAACTGTTAGTGACTAAAGGTGGAGATGTCTCAATCTACATTAGCAACAAGTATACCTCAAGGTTGGTTAAACAGAATGACACCCTAGAGTTTATCCACATGCAAATCACCTTAGACAGAGTGCCTTACCATATCTTATCAAGCTATAGGTCACATCTATGTCACAGTAATCCCGCAACTCTTATCTAGACATACTGGAGGCACTCTCCATATAACCAAACACTCTATTCATGGACTGGGAAACATACATCACCTGCAATTTGCAGGCACATTTCCTGGACTTTATTAACACAAATGCCCTTGATTAGTTAGTACACAATTTGACCAGAGGTTCAAACATACTGGACCTAGGTCTCACCAGTATGGGAGAGCCCTGCCCCCCCCATGTAGGTACTTAGTGGTGAGGCCAGATTATAAAACTGAAATATAAATAAGCTTAGAAAACCCAACAAAATCCATTACAGTTAGGACTGATTCTAAAGCAAACTACATCTTACTCGTATTAAGCCAGTTAGTCAAATTTCAGTGCCATACAAAACCCAGAGTTCACAGCAGCCTATCAGAAATATTTACACAACCATTGTACAAACATATAAATAGCTGGATAGAGGCTGCTGTACCTACCAGAATTAAGCCCAAAACAAAGCCAAAAATAAACCATACTGGTAGAATCCTAATCTTAACCATATGTATAATAAAAGGAAAAGTCATGGCCAAAGTTAGAATGAACAATTCTCATAATGACAATAGCTCAATAATTAAACTAAACAGGAAACTAAGAGGACTAATTAAGTCCAACAAAGCTACCTACAAGGTCAAGATACCTTCTCAGGCTAAAGACAGCTAAAAGGCCTTCTACAGTTATCTCCAAAAAATTAATGGTAACACGTAGCAGTGAGCAGAACTAGTAGTAAATGGTACCACCTTCACTGAGCATAGTGACATAGTGAATCTGCTGTCTGACAAATTCAAACCTCATCCTCCACTCCCCCCACCACCCTTTGTGAAATCCCTACCAGCATAACCCCCCCCCCCACTATCAGAAGGGAGTAGGTCATAATGGCACTCATTAAGACAAATGCAGCCTCATTGTGGCCGAAAGTATCCCAAGTTGCCTCCTAAATAGCCTGAACCATGACGTATCATGACCACTTGAGTTATTTTTCAACTACAGCTTTAAAACAGGCTACATACCAAGTGAATGGAGGACGGCAGTGGGGTTATCCATCTTCACAAGGGTAGACCATCAACTGACCCCAGAAATTGCAGACCCATAAATCTGACTATTCTAATATGCAAAGCCATGGAATGAATTATCATGGTAATGATCAACAAAAACATTGGCAAGCTACAGACACTGGATCCTTCCCAGTTTGTTTTTGTCAAAGGAAGGGCATGCCTACTTAACTTGGTAGATTTCTTTGATAAGGTAACTAAGCAGTGGACGGAGAGAAAACAGTGCCAAGAGGCAAGTCACTAGTGGAATACCAAAGGGATCTGTGCTGGACTTTCTCCTGTTTGACATTTACTTCTCAGAGGGTGAGGCTAATGTCAAGAACCTCTGTCTCGCCAAGTTCACAGATGACTGCAATTTTGGAGCCATCATAAATTCCCCCTTGATAGTAAAATCCTACAAGGGGGGTCTAATGCAACAAATGACTGGTGTCAAACCATAGATTAAAAATCAATGCAAAGAAGACCATTATAGTGCCTTTTGGGAAAACATCCAGCCAGGTAAATTACTCCATTGATAAAACACCTTTAAGAGCTGATCCAGTAGTTAAAGATCTGGGAACATGTGTAGACAGTAATCTGGCTTTTGAACAAGGTTTAAGAAAATCATTCTATGTTGTCCAGCTTATAAGTACAGGTATGGCATCCAGGTCCAGAGGAGTTCTAGTGCCACTCTTTTCGGCCCTTATCAAACCCAACATTGAGTACAGTGCTCCCTTTGGCATGTACCTGACTAGGTATATACAACAGTTGGAATGCCCACAGAGGTTTCCCACCATGAAAATCCAGGGTATTAACACATTGTCCTATACAGATTGCCTTAGAGACCTGTCTCTGTACTCTTTGCTCTGTTAAATGATTTGCCCATATGATTTATTTTATATTTATCTACAGCAATATCATTGACTAGCATTGACAATGTTTTGCTTTAGCTATTCATTTTATTTTCCTCATTTATATTGGTGTGAAATCTGCACTTGTCTGCTTTGTGATTGTAACATCAATTCCACAATATATCCATTGTTTAGGAAGGTGTTAGGCAAGCAGTAATGCCTGGAAGAGTGGATGTTATTGAGAAATAACACCCCATCCAGGGGTATTGTGAGGCCAGATTCAGGAGTTGGTATATCAAATGTGTAGAGGGGAGCAGGGGGGCTTACCCCCTGCAAAGAATGTTTTAACTTTGTTGTTTTGT
Organism: Protopterus annectens; assembly: GCF_019279795.1. Taxonomy (NCBI): domain Eukaryota; kingdom Metazoa; phylum Chordata; order Ceratodontiformes; family Protopteridae; genus Protopterus; species Protopterus annectens. The sequence goes on along the minus strand of NC_056741.1, from coordinate 1,324,780,132 downwards.
ATTTTATGATTGACTGGCAATCAACCAGTTGTGTTTGATCACTTGCTGTTCTTTTTTTATATATATAGACATACGACAGTGTATGTGTGTATAAGTATAAATATATTTTTATCTTTGTTTACAGGGAAAGTCTGACAGAAGTAAAACCCTTTTTCAGTGGAATGTGTGATATAGTGATTAGTCACAATTAGAACTGCACAAAATTTAACGAAATGCAACCAACCTCTTTTGCAGGATTCAGCCAAAGTCTCACTTTCACATTGTTGCCATTTTAATGCTCAGAATATAGTTCAGTAACTTGACAATGGAAGGGGCAAAGATATTTCCTGATGAAAGCATGCACTGTAAACTGGTATTAGATAAAAAAAATAGACAAATAGGACTGTAGTGATGTTTTAAAAGAAGGAAACAATGTAACTCTTAACATTCTACTGATACTGACAGCACATAATTATCAAATCATACATGGGATTAGATATGTAATTCCACCTATCTTCTGCCTTGCATCAGCAGCAAAATCTCTCAAAATTTCATGAGGCAGTTTAATTTTTTAACTGTAATTGTTGAAAAACAAAGTACCAGATATAGGTTAGTTATGTAAAAGCCATTTCAGTGACTTCTCTCATACTTTCCTTATTTTAATCAATTTCAGGGGCACAGGACTTTACACTGGCTACAAGTGATGAAAATATTCAACACTTGGTAGCTTAACTTTGTGACTCCCATAACTCTTTAGAAGCCTTTCTTAGAAATGTGTAAATGTGAATGTAATTATTTTCCATAAAACCAGGATTAAATGCTGCTGGTACTGCTTATGGTCTGTTCTCAGACAAAGGTGAAGGATTGTAATAGCATGCAAGCTGTGGGGATATTAACAAAGATTTTCTTACTGAAGTGAGCTTTAGCTCAGACATGCGTTTAAGGCTGAAGATAGGCCTACTCAATCTGTTATTAAACTAAAGTTCCCTTTGTTAAAATAAATATAACTGTTAAATAGCAGTTGAAGCAGTTAGCCTTTGACCACTTTCATCTTAGCTGGTTGTTTATCCAAGTTACCCATTGTTATTTAGGTATATACACTGCCAGGGTTATAAAAGTCTACCTGGCATGTGTGTAGATGCAGTATGTTTATACCTGGTAGCTGGAGTCATTAGACTGCTGAGATGCAGCCTATCCATTTTTCTGCTAATTCATTAATACCTTTAAATAAACTAGACAGCAAGAAAATAAATAAATAAATAAAACTACTTTTTTCAACACACACATAATAATTTATTCTCCTAGCACCTTGGAATAAAGCCTTCCAGAGAAGATAAAATAACCATAAATGCACGGACTTATACATGCAAACTAATCGTGATGATATAATAAATTAATTAAGAAAACTCTCTGAATTACAATTTTGATTTAACCTGTTAGATACCAAAGTACTGAACTTTAATACAAAAATGCTCTCCTTGTAATGCAGTTTCTTCTTAAGCAATGCATCACAATTATTATATACATAAACGTTTTTCAAAACATTGACTTTTAAATTCATTAACCCTTTCTTATGATATCCATTAAAATAGTTTACTAATGGGGGGTCTCCTGAACATTATTACATAAATTTCTCAAATGTAGCTTAAACCTAGTTGCTAACATACGTTTTGTCTCACTTATGTAAAATAAATTAGACGGACATCTAATAGCATAAACCACTGCACAACTTGTACAGCCAAATTTCCCCTTAACAAATTTCTTATTCTTAATTTTATCAAATTTCCTACACACCAAAGGACAGATTGTACAATCACCACAGGGACTCGTATCCCCATTATCACAATTAATCACACACATACTTCTTCTTCTTCTTCTTTTGGCTTTTTCCGGGTTAGGGGTCACCACAGCAGATCATCTGTCTGCTCATGATTGGCAGTGGAGTTTTATGGTGTCGAGTTGCCAGCCCGGCACCCAACCTTCCACAGAAGGCACACACACACTCACACCTAGGGCCAATTTAGAGTGTCCAATCCACCTACTGCATGTCTTTGGGATGTGGGAGAAAATCGGAGCACCCGGAGGAAACCCACGCAACTACAGGGAGGACATGCAGACTCCGCACAGAAGGCACCCCAGCCGAGAATCGAACTGGAGAACCTCTTGCTGTGAGGTGGCAACGCTAACCGCTACACCACCGTGGCTGCCCTAATTAATCACACACATACTACTAAAGAAAATTAAAATGATTGCTAGTTAAAACATCTGCCATACTTTTTGCTGTTATAATTAGGTTATCAATGAACCCAAAAATAACCCCGAACATGTTAACCAAAAAAAAAAAAAAAGAATTAGAATTTTGACATTCTTACTCAAACAAACCCATAAATAATATCTCACAAAGCTTCCAAACAAACAAATGAAAATAGCCATAAAAAGGCAAAATAATAAAAAACAAATGGCTAAAAACCCAAAATGACTTAAAAATCCAACTGGTAAGCACTTTCATTCCCTTCATGGAACTTCTTCAGACCAAGTTGTATAATGAACAAACTTATTTAAATACGTGGGAACAATAACGTGACCCAAAGCACTTAATGCAATATTCTCTCCAATCCAGTTCATCTTCTGCATCAAACCTATGATCAAAACTATTGACTTCATCAATTATTACAAATTCTCTAATGGTTCTTCCTATATAAAATGACCGGCATTTTATATAGGAAGAACCATTAGAGAATTCTACATGTGAGTGAATGAACATGTAAGAGCAGTAGGCAAGATTGATGTAAGCAATGCCTTGGCAAAACATGTTAAGCAAAAACATTTGTTAGAAAAAAAATAAGGCATCCTTCAAATTTGTAATAATTGATGAAGTCATTGGTTTTGATCATAGGTTTGATGCAGAAGATGAACTGGATTGGAGAGAATGTTGCTGGCAAATTATACTGAATGCATGTGTATGCCCTCATTTAAAATGATAGGAAAACGTTAAAGTTGTTCTTAGAAGGAAAGGGTTAAGGCATTAAGTGCTTTGGGTCGCATACTATTGTTATTAAGTATTTAAATAAGTTTGTTCATTAAACAACTTGGTCTGAAGAGGTTCCATGAAGGGAATAAAACCATTTACCAGTTGGATTTTTATGTAATAAAGTCATTTTGTGTTTTTAGCCATTCGTTTTTTATTATAAATCCATAAAAAAATAAGTATAGCCAGGAGCAAAAACTGTGCCCATAGCTGTGCCTTTAAGTTGTCAAAACATTTTTCATCAAATACAAAAAAAATTTATTCAAACAAAACAAGTTTCACTAAATTTACATCTCAGATATATCAAGTAAATGGGATCCCTATCAGTTGATCGAGTTTTCGAAAATTGATATAGGTGAGACAATTTGATCGAATTTCTGAAAACTTGAAGCTTTTGAAATGAGATTGCAGTACAGTGAGGATCAAGAAATTTACCATTTTCCCCAATGTAGTGTGATCTTAGAGTTGGTATATATCATTTTCAGGGGGTGTGGGGTGCAAGCCCCCCTGAAAAAACATAAAAAAAAATATTTTTTTTAATATTCGAGTTTTGAGAAATTCAGTCATATTTTCTCGCGATATGAATTTTGAGTTTCTGAAAACTCAGTCAACTGACATAGATCCCCTAAATGACATATAATGGCTTCAATACCAAATTTATGTTCTGTGCTAGTATAAAGACTAGCCACAGGAAACCAAAACATTTCATGCCCCCAAATTATACTGGATAACCTCTCAATTAAATGATTAGTATCCCTGATATAAGAAAGTAGTTCAACAACTGCCCTATTGAACTTGGTATTAAAAATCAGACCCAAATTCTGAAATATGGTATCACAATTAGAAACAATAAGTCTTCTTGGTGAGTCATTTAAACGTTTATGAACTTTAACTAAACAATAAACTGTAGCTAATTTAGACTGGAAATTAATAATTTTTCATCAAGCTCAAACTGACTAAAATAACCTAACCTTTGACCTTTGGTTAACAAGTTGGAAAAAGCATTTACCATTTTCTGATATTCAACCATTGTACTACTTTCGTAAACATTAGAATAAATGTTTCATACACATACAATAATATTAACATTCATAACAATTTTCTTGTCATTATTTGATTGTTAAAATACTAAATTACAATTACATTGTAATTTATTTAGTGTTCACCAATATTCTTTACTCACATTAAATTCTGCATGATGCTTGTTACAGCCAAATGAAGAAAACATATCTATATCATTATTAACAACAATAGGAAACACTTATACTTTTATTAACTATAAGGATGAATAAAACTACTAAAACTTTTAATATCAGTATTATCAAATAAGTGATAAGCATTGGAGCCAAACTTTCATCTATGCATGAATAAAAAGAAGAGCAATCAGAATCAAAAACAGTGCTATCATTAAAAAATTGCATACCAACATAGTTATCTGTGTTTTTCAAAAAAGAAAAATACAATAATGCAGTTTTCTACACAGCTTAAAACAGTCAATTTTACGTTCATATAGCTGTGGTAAGACCGTAGGAACAAATGTAAGTCCCAAACTCAAAACCAATAGTTCATCTAAAGAAAGAAAAATACTAGAAATATTTAAAACCGTATTCTCATCACTACCAGTGTCCCCAAAGTTACGAAACTCTTCCAAAATATCAGGCAATTCAATGCAAGTAGCTTGGCCAGAATAAAAATGACCCATTTTACCTTCTGTTCTTCTTTTTCTGTTGGTGGTATTCTCCTCATAAGTTTTGTTGCTCCATCCTTCTCTTTTGTCCACTGTGATGAAAACTGTTGTTAAATCATAAGTTCTGATGGTTGCAATTCAAATGAACATTATTACCTGCCACCACAGTATAACTAAGATCATCTTTTCCCACATCTGGCATATCCGTAGCTGTAGGAGTACTGGGAGTTGAATTCTATGAAGATGAAGAGGCCAAAGCAGATTCTAAAGACATATCCATGTCAGAACAATGACTAGCTGATACATCATTCACATTCCTATTGGACGAAGACTCCTTTCTCCATAGAAACGCTTGCTGATTGGCATAATCCCTATTATCTCTTTCAAGTTTTTTTTTATAATCAACTAGTTAATTTTCATGTATTTTTTTTAATTTTAAAATGCAACTGTTGCAACTTGTCATTAAAAATAGTGTTACCAAGTTCATTTTTTTAACTGATCGTGCAAAGTTCCAATTTTAACACTCAATTGATTCTGTTTACGTGTATCATGATCAAGTAAAATACAAACCCATTCCAAAGCACACTGATGAGCAGCTGCAACCCAGTGTTTGGACAGTCTAAGTTCACTGAATTTTTCAAATCAAAAGGAGCAGATGGGGTCATAAAAGCTCTAAGACCATAAAGTGTAAGATTAAGTTCTACATACTAATGTAAAAAATTATGTTAGTGTGTTCTAGTTTCAGAATACCAATATTTTTCCAGCTGGCCCAACAAATTTTGATATTCTGTTGAATAAATCCAAATTGTGACTGGGAACCATAGATGCAAATAAATCATTAAAATGAACATCTCTTGATTCCCTAAAATCATTCAAAAATCATTCACAGAAAGTTCACCTCGGATAGCAAGATGTTCTTCTTGAAGAACTGAAGTAGGATGATGAATAAACTGGTCAGCGCTACATTGTTTCACATCAAGTTCGTCTCATAAAAGTCAAGGTGTATCATCATGGTGGGGGGGGGGGATAAACTAAACAACCAGAAAAAGAAATACAAAAATGACTATTTTCTACACACATGTAATAATCTATTCTCCTAGCACCTCAGCAAAAAGCCTTCCAGGGGAAGATAAAATCACCACAAATACATAGACTTATAAATACAAACTAATCATGACATCATAATAAATCAGTTAAATTATCATACACATGGAAAATTGTGGTAGTTTCTTTACCTTTAAATAAGTTTATTTTTGTTGGACTGCTTTGATTTATTTTAAATTTCATTTTTAAGTCATGCTCACACCAGCTTATGCAGTGTAGATACATCATTATAAAGTGGAACTGTTAATTCTGCTGAAAAAGTTGGCAACGTTGTTGAGCTGTCATGTAAAACAGCCCATCAAATGCAGTGAACTACATATGCAGTAGTGCCACAGCATTACACTATTTGGGGTGAGAGAGAATAGCAACCAAAAAGGAAAGTGAGATCTGGATAGCAAAACAAAAATACACAAAAACATGTAGTTACAGGTGCACACACTTCTTGCATAGCTACAGGCAGTCTACAAGTTCATCAGTCCACCTAATGGCCATGTTTTTTAGAAATAGGGAGGAGGTGCATTTGTCAAAAACTGAAATGGATAGAAGATATAAAAGCCACACAGAAAGCATTCAGCCCAAGATCAAACCACAGAACCAGGAGCTGTGATGCAGCAATGCAAACCACAGTGCTGCCCCTATTACCTATGAATACTATATTTTCTTTAGTAAGTATAACCATCTTAAGGAGAGTGATACAATGGATTTTTTCAGCTATGATCCATGGTATACAGCAGAAGCACGATGTTTGAAATATAAATATTTAAACACTACTCCACAAAGGCCAGTGGCAAGGATGACCAGCAGTGTTAATTATGTGCAGTTGGCCAATAGTGTTCATAATATGCAGATGACCAGTAATGTTCATAATGTGTAGATCTATTCAGTTGTGCACAGTTTATGATTTGCAAAACTTAAAAGAGAGCTACAGTGGTACAGAAAGCCCTATATATTGTTTTAGATTAAGGCTTCAGCATTCTTCTCCCCCTACCTACGTAGCATGGACAGTTACATATATCCAGTTGTTATTTTTAATACTGTAAGCATGCTCAAAGATGAACCTACCTTGGATTAGTCCAACCCCATTTATGTTATACCCACCTTGCCTTGAAGTCACTAGCTCCCCCTGGTTTTCTAACAGAGGTATATTTATATTAATCATTTACACATTGTTCTTTCTAGTCTTCACGTCCTGTGCTAGCAGATATAGCAATGAACAAGACCATAATGTAAATACTAAGCAGCTTAACTGGGCCACTGTTCATTATTGCCACTGTCAGCTAAATTAAAAAATGAACAAGAGATGCCACTAGGTGAATAATAAATAGTATTCAGAAATGTCACTTTGTTATCACTATCTGACAGTCTTATGAGAAATGGTAGTTTGTGTTCATGGGGTCATACAGATTAAAAATTGATTATGCTTTTGGTTTGGGAAATTATAGTTTGACTCTAGATTTTTGCAGAAGCTGTCTTATGTATTTATTTGCAAAATGTTTTATCTGTTTGACATGTGACTAGCCAATTACCATAGTAATATTACATGTATGCATACTAGATGAATAAGCATTTTCATAATCTGAAATATTATCAGACTTCCTAAAAGTTCAAAGTGTTGCTTCCTACTCACTCACAGTACTTGCTACCTCAAGGCTGTATTTGAGGCAGAAATAAATGCCTTTTGAGTTACGACACTAACCTTGATAAGCTGCAGACAGACAAATAAATAAATTGAAAAAATTCTACCAATTTCATTTTGTAACAGACTTCTGAAGCAGCTAAGTACAAAGGACTGGCAAATGAGGAAGTGGTGAGGCTCTGAGCTGCATCCTGATGAGTGACATTATTCCTAAAGTTTTACAGTGACCTCTTGAGTTTCTGGTGCAGAGCTTAGCACACCTGACATCAGCAAAGGGTATTTTAAGGGGCATGGCAGAGATAAAACTGGGCTTTTGAATTTGTGTCACATAACTGTGAAATATAGACACTGAGCTTAACATATTAAGGATATGCATTTATGCATGCAGTGAGTCTGCAGTATGACATTAATTTGTTGTACTTCTTGCATATGCTTTGCATTTTAATATACATTCCTGATTCATATTTAGGTCAGAAATAATGCTAAGACCAAATTAATGAACACGTCTGACTGTAGAAAAATAGGATCACTTTTCTTGAGTACAGCTTTAGTGAAACAATATGCATTTTGGACTATGCAAGTATGAATTTGAGACATCATGATCACAGAAGAAATGGAGTAATGTGCCCTGTAAGCACAGCTTATATTATCTGATTTGATTTGTAACTTATGAATTTTCTCTACCACTTACACTACCTTTAATATTCTGCTGTTAAACATTTTTTTCTCTCTTTTACAGCTGTACATTCTGAGCCAGGGGCAATGTATTTACAAAGGAACAGTCCCCTACCTCATCCCGTATCTGAAGAAGTTGGGCCTGTATTGCCCCACCTACCACAACCCTGCAGACTACAGTAAGGCAATATGTTTTACTTTAATTCCACCTGCAGTCCTGATACCCTTCTTCCCAGTCACTGAACCATAGCAGCAGTCCATGATATGTAATGTTAATATCTAGGTATACTGTGTCTGGGAACTGGGTCAGCTGTAGTGACTCTGAGGTGAGATTGTACTGTTAATATACACAAAGGAGGTAACTCCTCTGATATCTCCAACTTTAGACCTATCGCTATCCTCTCCCCTCTCTCTAAAGTACTAGAAAAATGTATTCATAAACAAGTTTTGCAGTGTCTAATACAGGAAAATCTGCTTACACCCACTCAACATGGCTTCAGACCCAAACATAGCACCACTACAGCTCTATTATCCTTCTTCAACACTGTCTCTATAGCCCTGGATGACCATAAACTTATGTCTTGCCCATTGTTGGACCTCTCAACAGTTTTTGACACTGTCTCTCACTCTCTTCTGCTGCACAAACTGCATAACGTCAACTTCTCCTCTGATACTGTTGCATGGTTCTCCAGCTACCTCACTGATAGATCTCAGTCAGTGAGATAGCACTCTGCACTCTCCCCTCCTCTCCCTGTCAAAATGGGTGTACCTCACGGGTCTATCCTAGGGCCTTTAATTTTTAATATCTTTACTAATCAGCCCTATACCTGCTGTCCTCAGTCATCTTTAGTGCAATATGCAGATGACTCTACGGTCATCACCACAGCCAACTCTCCCTCTAAGCTCTTCTCAGATACTCAGGCATCTTTTAACTTAGTTGAAACATGGCACTCCAACAACCAGCTCATCCTTAACCCTAAAAAACAAAGCTGTTACTCTTCCTATCTAAAAAGTGCAACAATATTAAACAGTCTTTCTCCACACAGTCACTTAACACTCCCATTCAGGTAGAATCCAGCACTAAGCTCTTAGGCGTAACCATCAACGATCAGCTTAAATTTGACTTGCATGTTAATAACTGTATCAAAAAGACTCATTCAAAACTAGGGCTCTTTTACTGTAACAAGAAATTCCTTCCCTCTGAAGCTAAGATTACACTCTCTTACCTTCCTTCTACCCAGTCTAATGTACAATTCTCAAATTCTCACAAATCTTAACTCAGCACTCCTGACCAAACTCGAATCTACCTACAACAAGGTAGCTAGAGTTGCTACCCAACAAACCTACAAATCCCATCACTGTCTCCCTCTAAAACACCAAAACTGGCTTGAATTACCCCACCATCTTCTTCTGTTTCAGCTCCAGATTATCCATTCTAACCTATACCATCCTTTCTACTGCCCAGCACTATCCCCTCTCATCTCCCATTATTCTCCCTGCAGACCTCTCCAAAGCTCTAACCAAGACCTACTACAAATCTACAAACCCAAGTCTAAAGTTGGACGTAACATGTACAGCTATCACCCCACTATTGCCTGGAATAGGCTCCCACTAGAAATCAGGACCCTTACACATCCTAAACAATTTAAGACAGCCACCAAAGAGCACTTTAAAAGTCACTGGTCTTGCCACTGCACTCCCTCCTTAACATCCCCTACTTCTCATACCTTAATCTACTTTCTGTCCTTAACTCACTCATCTCACTAGCTCTCTCTAATCTTCCTTGACTACTCTTTCTACTGCCTTCTAAAATCTATTAAGCAAATTGCCTCAGAGACACATACTATTGTAATTGTTTTGCCTTCATGCAACTACTTCATGATAAAACTGTGTTTTGTAACAACTTTCCCCAAAAACTATACTCATCTTAATGACATATTTCTTTTTATTCTTGAAATAGTTATGCTATACTCCTGATTATTGACACTGTATAACATTGTATTCCTACTTAATGCCTTGTAATAATCCTGTAACATTGCTGTTTAATGCTAATTTATAATGAAAATTGTATAATATGTTAGAGCTTTTCTTCCCGGGCCTCCGCTGAAAAACGGCTCTTCAGCTCAGTCGGGCAATCCCGGTCAACAAATGTAAAATAAATAAACAAATAAATTAACCAGTAAATTAAAAGTGAATCAAGTTTATGGCATTGTATTTGCAGAGAAAACAGATAATTGTAAGCTGTGAAACACATTACTTTCAAGACATCTGACAGAGATGTTTTTAATCCGGCTGTGAGCAGACTGTAACAGGGAGGATGGGTGCCAGTGTAATAATGGGAGCATCTAGAATGTTCTACCATTCTGCAGATAGCTAGCATGAAAAAATTGCTGAGGTACTCCACAGGTATTGGAATTTTTCTTCCAGCTATGACCTGGGTAGAACACATGAGCTCAGATGCTAGGGATGTCCTTACTGAAACCACTGTTGCAGTATTCCAAACAGATGGATTTTCACCGCTGACAACCAGCTGGGGTACTAAAGCCTAAACCTTCCCAGAAGGCATACATCCAACATGTGACCTCAGCTAACAAGTGTAGGGTATATAAGTGGATGTATGAGAATATATTCTAAGACTATCTCACCACCAGCCTGAATTCAGGTTTCGGACCCATTGGTCTGATCTCCATGTTGTTGTTTGCATCGTAAGCCTTCGTGGATTCAGAAAATACCCTGTTGGACAATCGTCCTTCTAGTTTATCCTCCTTTCTGTGCTCTTGTTAGATGTCAGCTGGAAGGGAATAGTGCGAATGCAATAGGCAGATACCATACAAAGACCTCCATTCCCATTTCCTGTTTTGCTTGGGTGTAGAACATGACTACAGATCCTGTTCCATCTGCCAATCCTTTGTACCAAGACATTGAAATCCTGTTTATCGTCCTTGAATATGTTTGTAGAGACTCAACATGTAAAGCATTTGTCCTAGTGTAAGATAGTGGATCCCTTCACACCTGACATACAATTCACTCTCAACAAAAAGCAGAAGAGGCCAAGGCTCGAGTCCCAGTCTTCCCAGTCTGATTCCAACATACTCACTGAGGTTAAAGAACCTGTGGTGCATCTGGCTCTACCTCAGATGCCTGCTACCATGACCCAGCTGGAGGCTGGTATAATATCCAAGGACCACACATCTGAATTGGCTGTTACTGTGATTGAGAAGGGAGAACCAAAGATCATTATTTCAGAGGAGCCAGAGGGCATCGCTCAGATTTTAGTATGGGAAGAAACTTCTGGAACACTGATTGAGGTATGTCAGGGGTTGGAGCCTCTGCATATGGTTTAGTTGGATGTCACTCAAGACAAAATGGCAGAAAACCAAGCATGTTCCCTCTCCTCCTCCAACTAGGGAGAAGTGGTAGATGTACTTTTCTCATGACCTATTCAAGGCCGTTATGGCTCCTAAGTCTCCTTCCTTTTCAGCTCCTGTGCCCACTCCACAGAAGGTTAGTATAGAATTTTCATCTGAAGAGGAGTCGGAGGGTTCAGGTTCTGCTGACCATTCCTTAGCCTATTCCTCTAAAATACACTCTCCTGGTCAGGTACCATCAGATGATGAGGACTCCCTCTCTTCTGATTCCCCTTCTGAGAGACCATTGTAAATATGAAGAAACATTGTGAGTGGGAGTCTAAGCAAATCTCTGATGTTCAAAAGAGATACTACAGCCTTTTAGAGGTGGGCACCCCAATGTCTTCCCCTGTCTTTCCAGTCCTGGAAGCCTTTCTGGATGCTTTCCTATGAACATCCACAGCTTCAGACTCTCAATTCCCTGCTTCTAAAAGGCTAGGTAGATACTACAAAGTTCCAGAGGATCTTAAGTTTCTTTTTTAGAATCTTGTAGCTGACCCTTCACTGTCTTCTTAGCATCATTAAAACCCTCTGTGCTACTGCCAAATGCTAGTACCCAACCCTCAGACAAGGACAGCAAGGCTATGGATAGGTGAGGAAAAAAGTCTATACTGCTTCCACTCTGGCTTTCAGGGCCATAAAGTATCAGTCTCAGATGACTAAACACATTTTATCTATCCTTAATCTGAACAAAGCTGTGGCTGACATGTCAGCATACCGCTCAAACTCTTAGTACAAGAAATCTAGACAAAGCCTAAAATAATGGTGGGGCAAAGGCCCAAAATTAGGGGCAGATTTTAAATATTGCTCTTATAAACTTAGACAGTTGCTAGAATACTTGGAGTTGTGTTATTATGCATTTTCTGAAGGATATGAAGTGTGAAACAAGCGTGAAACTCAAATGGATGTCATTATTTAGTGACTTTGATTCTAAGTGATTTGACAGAAAACCACAAAGGTTGTAAAAAACAGACCAAAAATATGAGGCAAAAATCTGGACATTCTGCGAAAATCTGAACAGCTGAGAGGTATGCATGTCAGGCATACTCTCCAAGCAACAGATTTCATCCTTGATAAATCAGGCAACTCAAGTGGCTAGTCATAGTATAAAATGCAACTATAATGCTGTTAAGTCCTGTTCCAGAACAGCTGTTACTGGCTCAGATATTAGGAGATGCACCTAGTTGCATAAATAGCCATTACCAGAAGATTTCAAGGCTAAACTCCTAGATTAATCCCCCTTGATAAAGACATGTTGTTTGGACAGTAGGCATCTAAATTATTCAAAACTTTGCAGAAGCAGGGTAAAACAATGAAGGAATGCAGACAAATCCTTCTTACATCTATGCCCTGAGAGCAAAGGAATTACCCTGCCAAGAACACTTCCTTATTCAAATGAGAGCATATGCCTTCTCAGAAACCCAAGAAGGCATCCAGGAAAATATTTCTAGAAAAATCTGAAAGGAGTCCCCAGATCTGAGAGGCCTCCCTTCACAGATAAGTGAGTGTAACTATCTTCCTACCCCCTCCCCTCCACTGCACCTTCCCCCTTTCAAAAAGTGTCACTCTTTACATTACAAATTAGGAAAAGATTACTAGAAATGGGTACGCACCATCATCAAAAAAGGTCAAAGTATGTCCTGGAAGGAACTACTTCTTCCACAAATGCCTCACAACCAATTAACTCTTGTCCCTCCAATCATATGGGACCTACGGTCCCAAAGCAGCATAGAAACAGTTCCTGGGACCCAGATTCAGCTCAGGCTTTTTCTGGTACCAAGAAAAGAAGGACAGTGGAGACCCATTCTGGATCTCTCCCAGCTCAACACTTTCCTCAAGGTACCAACTTTCTAAATGCTGTCTCTTCAGACCCTTCTCCTCAGGCCTTTGTGCTTGGATTTGAAGGATGTGTGCCTGTATATCCCCATGCATCCTTCTTGAAGGAAATTCCTGAGTTTCTTTATTGATTCATCTTGTTTCAGTTTATTGCTTTGTCTTTTGGGTTTCTACTGTCCCCAGAGTTTTTCACAAAGTACCTATCTCCAGTTGTAGCCTTTTTCAGGATTTGGGGGCATATAAATATTCCCTTGCATAGATGGTTTGCTAATCCAGGTTTCTTCATATTGGGTCTTATTGCAGCACCTTTGCTCACTATCATCCTCATCCTCCTCCTCCTCCTCCTGCTGCTGGGGTTCACTGCCAGTTTCAAAAAATCTTTCCTTCAACTCACTCAAGACCTAGTTTTCTTGGGTTGCAGACTGGACACAAAAAACATGTAGGCCTTTTTGCCCAAGGAGAAAGCCTCACAACTTACTTTCAGTCCCTCTGACCTCTCCAAGCCTGTTCACAGAGGGAAATAAGATTTTCAGAGCACTAAGATTCATGGCAGCAGCCATACCAATGCTTCCTTTATCCAAGTTGCACATGAGAAAAATTCAGTGGTAGATCCAAAATAAAAGAGGCCAGCACCACAAGGACTAAAATCATTTTGTAGTTATATTATTATATCACATTCCAGACTAGTTTCGGCAAGTAGCCTTCATCAGTGATATCCTAGTACATGTTCATTAGTTTAAATACACTCGGTATCCCATCATTTCCTATGACATCACTTCCACCCCAATAATTAGTGCAAAAAATTGAAACAAAAAGAAAAATGAATCAATACATCACATTTTATCATTCAGACCTGGTGAGAATAACCCCCTAGTTTAATAATCCAATAGAGTGCCATCCTGTTTTGAAGGATCTATTACCCATGACCTTATCTATTACTCCAAAAGTAAACCTAGCTGATGTATGTATTTGAAAATGTCTGGGACCTTCTTAAAATGAGTAAGTAAGATAAAGAGAACTGACACCTTTCCAGTAAATAGAGCCCAGTTCATCATTGGATGTGAGAATATTCCTCTATACTGTTTAGCTCTATATTGCAAAAGTTCAGATCTAAAGGTATTGAAATATTCATCAAAAAAAATTCTCTTCTGATCCTCAAAGATTGAGACTAGAATATTCTCCATATGTCATTTTCTAGCAAAATAAAAGTTATGGGCATTGTTGTAAATGATCTGTTGCTCTGTAAAACCCATGAACAGTTAAGGCGTGTTCTGTCAAACACACAAGTTTTGTGTTAAATCCTGGAGTATAAAGTTCTGAAATCTAGAGTGCACATCAACCAATTGGGCTCCAACTGGGAATCAGAGACTATCTGTAGGAATTCAGTTATATCTTTAATTCTAACTCTGACGTATGGCAGTAGTGGCTGTAAATATTGAGTCAAGAACATGGCTCAGTGAGAGAACCTATTAGCGACACAATCGGTCTTCCAGGGGGCTGGTTAAGATCTTTGTGAATTTTAGGCAGGAGATATAGGTATTGCTTACCAGGCTCCTTTACTGTAAGATGTTGTTTAACTCTTTCACTAATAATACCTTCATTCACCACTTTTTCCAAGAATTCATCAATTACTTTCTTAAAATTCAGGGTAGGGTCAATAGACATGTTCATGTAATAAGTTGCCTATTTCCCTCAACCCAGTAATTGGAATCCATGACTGCTATTGCCCCACCCTTGTCAGCTGGTAGGATGGTAATATCAGTGTTATCTTGGAGCTCCTTAAGTGCTTGTTGCTCCCCTTTGGGCAAATTATGTCTCAATACTTGAGAAGGACACAACTTAAAATATATATCCTTAAGGACTGCGTGTTGAAAGATGGACACATGTTTATTCATAGGTTGAGAAAAACTGGATTTGTGAAAATGGAATTCAGTAGATCTTTGAGAAACATCCTGTGTACCAAAAAATAATTTCAAATTCAGTTTTCTTCAAAAAGCTATAATGTCATTAACCAGATAGTTTTCATCAATAAAAAAAAGGGATGTAGTTCAGCCCTTTATTAAGAAGTTGAGTCTGATCAGAAGACAGTGTATGCTTTGAAATGTTATGTACATTGTAATACTCGGTATTTACTTCACCATCGATTGCAAAAGATTTTCTATTGTGTCTACCCTTGTGCTTGTGTCCCCCCATGTGTATCCTACCCTTAAAGGGAAAACCCTTGGATCTTACTTTGCTCATTTTAAGAAGATACACAGGGGGGATCAGGATGGTCAACAACTGCAATCACAGGAGATAGGCTTGTGGGTTCGTATCCTTGTGGACATTGTGTATTCTGTAAATACATGCTTAAGACCAAACAATTTATGAACAGAAACACAAGCCTAATTTTTGACATATTATTTTTGCTAATTGTGGGTCGGATTGGGTGGTGTATTTGATCAGTTGCACCTGTTCTGCCTTTTATGTGGGGCAGAAGTTGAGATCTTTGCATTGCTGCATGTCTGAACATCTTAGTGACATACGTAACCAAAGAATCACAAACCCTTTATACAGACATTCTCAAGTACATACATCAGCTAGGTTTACTTTTGCAGTAATAGATAAGGTCATGGGTAATAGATCCTTCAAAACAGGATGGCACTCTATTTTGAATCAAAAAGAAAGGAAATGGATTATTAAACTAGGGGGGTTATTTTCACCAGGTCTGAATGATAAAATGTAATGTATTAATTCATTTCTTTTTTTGTTTAAATTTTTTGCACTAATTATTGGGGTGGAAGTGATGTCATAGGAAATGATGGGATACCGAGTGTATTTAAACTAATGAACATGTACTAGGATATCACTGATGAAGGCTACTTGCCGAAACTGGTCTGGAATGTGATATTATAAAATAACTACAAAATTATTTTAGTCCTTGTGGTGCTGACCTCTTTGATTTTGGATCTATCAAGCTTGTTTGGCCATTCGCATCAGCCGTACTTGCTAGCTAACTAGTGGTACTGATTACGTTTTGAGCTGGCTGTTGGCATTTATGACATTTACTTCAGTTTTAGGAGATGAGGATGACTTCTCCTGGAGTGTATAGCAGGCTATGGTACTTCACCTTCATTTAGTTTACCTACGATTTCTTTCGTTTTGGATGATTTAAATTTTGGTGCTGAAGTTCCTGTGGGCTGGATCGGGACCTTTGGTTTGATGCTTGGAAGTTGGAAGGATTTATGTTGGGTTTGAGTGACACATTGCAGCCATGTTCAAAACATTCGTGCTGAAGTAGGATTGCAGACTCTAAAACCAGCAGTTTACGGTGGTTGCTACTCAGCAGTTTCGCTTTATGGTCAGAAGGTTGTGGTATAACTCTTAAAACAATATATGTATGTGCTATTTTTTACTTTTGGCCACCCGCATCTTGACTATTTTTCTCTTTTTGTATTTGCCACCCAGTCCAATGAACACGTCCGATGCCTTTTTGAGACACAGTTCCACTATAGGTTGTGTTTGGTGATTATTACAACAAGGGAGTAATTCATAACAAAGATTAGACATATTTGGACTTTATGTTTATTCATGTTAACTTTCTTATGGATTTGTGAATGGAACTCTGAAATGTCATTTATTTTTATTGAATGCTTTTTGTATTCAGGGTATTTTATTGCGACTACTTGAAGGGATGTATGAAACTATCTGACTGTTTTAGCAAGCCATTACACCTATTAATGACAAGCATTCTAGCAAGTTGTTGTCACATGCTTTTTTTGATAATGTTGGAAACTGCATTTATTTAGTGGATGGTGTGACTATTTTTTATCGTTACATTGGGTAATAACAATGTTTAAATTCCAAGTTGGGTATTGATTCAGATTTGTTGGAACAGATAAGTGGGACTAGAATTATTGCTCTTGTTTCCTGTTTGCATGGTTTGACTAATTTTGTTATTGTCATATTGGGAAACAACAGTGCGTAATTTTTGCAGTTTGCCATTGATTTGGATTTTTTGTGAATGGACAAGTTGGAAAAGAATTACTGCTCTTGTCAATGAACAAAGTTTAACACAGTGAAGAATATATAGGTTATAATTTAATAATACTGAATATTTTTGACTACATACACTTTTTTGTGTGATTTGGACACACACTCAGCTAGGTTGTCCACACAAAAAAGGAAAATATTTCACTGTGAGAATTTTGTTAAGTGTTTAACTCCTTCTAGAATATACAATTGTTTGAGGGTATTAGATCTGTATGCGAGCATATCCTAATTGGGACATAACATAACTGATTTTTAGCATATCATTTGGTATAAGATTTGTTTACATTTTGCTTTGGTTAATTTGGTTAAATGTTACACCAGGTATGGTCAATGCAGTGTTAATTATATAGAGGAAGTCTTTATACTCCCTGAAATTATCGTTCTGAAATTTTAGGGCATCATTGGGTCATTTGTACCTTGTCTGTTTAGTCACCACTGTCGGTTACTCTTTTGAGCAACATATAGCTTATAAAATTTTGAATTGAATCCCTGGGCTTTTGCTGGTTGGTTGGTGTGTGGCTGGTTCTTTATTTTCCCTCTTTTGTTGTGCCATTGTTCACACCTGCTTATTGTGGTGCAAGTCAGGGGCTTATTGTCATGGATCTGAACAACATATTGTTGGGCCTTTGTACAGATCAGGATGACATTAGAGTGTTCAGTCTGAGTTCAAAAAGTGATGGCACAACTGAAATAGGCAACGTTGATCCAGTTGATGGCTGTAACTTGCTTTTCAGAAAATTAGACAAAAATTTGAAGACTCTACACACAAATATCTGGCATTTAAAATTGTTCAAGGTCTACCAGAATAGAAATATCACACCGAGGGGGCTGAGGATTAAGATTTAGCCTTTGGTGGTCAAATCTGATTATACTTTGGTCAGAGAGTGGAATATGGCACAAGAAAAGGCATCTATGGCCTTTGTTAACATACTCCTGTTATGAGAGGATTGTGGAACAGAATAGGAATGATGTTAAACGATTGTGTGAGGAAGTGAAGGATTTTGAGGGCCAGTCATTTTACACAGACAACTTGAATAAACTCTCCAGGGAGCACTTGTTATTTGAGAACCAAACAAAAGAAAACAAGTTGCACAAATTTAACAGGGATGTGGAGGACTATGACAAGGGCAGGCCCTTTGAATCCCAGAAGAGCATTAGGTTTACAGAGGGCAACCAATATGGGACAAACACCCACAGAAAGAGACCTCTCTCCATTCACAAAAAATCAGGTCAGGGTTTTAGCACTTCAGGAGATGAATCCTCGGCAACTGACACTGATAGTATATATGTCAGTGACTCCCAAGAATCTGAGAAGGGGCAGGTTCAGAATCCCCCTGTAGGAGTAAGATACACAGGGGGGATGCAAGCACAAGGGTAGACACTATAGAATATATTTTACAATCGATGGTGAAGTAAATACCGAGTATTACAATGTACATAACATTTCAAAGCATACACTGTCTTCTGATCAGACTCAACTTCTTAATAAAGGGCTGAACTACATACCTGTTTTTTTATTGATGAAAACTATCTGGTTAATGACATTATAGTTTTTGTAGAAAACTGAATTTGAAATTATTTTTTGATACACAGGATGTTTCTCAAAGATCTACTAAATTCCATTTTCACAAATCCAGTTTTTCTCCACCTATGAATAAACATGTGTCCGTCTTTCAACAAGCAGTCCTTGAGGATATACATTTTAAGTTGTGTCCTTTTCAAGTATTGAGACAATAATTTGCCCAAAGGGGAGCAATAAGCACTTAAGGAACTCCAAGATAACATTGATATTACCATCCTACCGGCTGATAAGGGTGGGGCAAGAGTGGTCATGGATTCCAGTTATTACTGGGCTGAGGGAAATAGGCAACTTACTAAGCCTCAGCATTACATGAACATGCCTATCGACCCCACCCCGAATTTTAAGAAAGTATCTGATGAATTCTTGGAAAAAGCGGTGGATGAAGGTATTATTAGTGAAAGAGTTAGACAACATCTTACAGTAAAGGAGCCTGGTAAGCAATATCTATATCTCCTGCCTAAAATTCACAAAGATCTTAACCAGCACCCTGGAAGACCGATTGCGTTGGGAATAGGTTCTCTGACTGAGCCACTATCTATGTTCTTGACTCAGTATTTACAGCCACTACTGCCATACGTCAGAGCTAGAATTAAAGATATAACTGAATTCCTACAGATAGTGTCTGATTCCCAGTTGGAGCCCAATTGGTTGATGTGCACTCTAGATATCAAGTTACTTTATACCAGTATCCCCCATTGGGCAGGCTTGCAAGCCTTGGAGTACTGGCTTAACAGGGTAGAACTTTATACTCCAGGATTTAACACACTGCTTGTGTGTTTGATGGAACACGTCTTAACTAAAGACATGTTCTATTTCAAGGGTGAATGTTATTGGCAAACCCAAGGTACAGCTATGGTAGCATCTTTTGCCCCCATTTATGCAGCTCTGTTCATGGGTTTTATAGAGGAGCAGATCATTTACAACGTTGCCCATAACATTTTTTTGCCAGAGATTGAAATATGGAGAAGATTCCTGGAAGATTGTTGGCTGGTATGGTAAGGAGACATTGACTATCTTATGGAATTTGTGGAATATATTAATGAAAACAAGTGGGTATTGAATTCATTGTAATGAGAGAGTAGAGAGGAAATCAATTTTCTTGACGTTAGAATTTTGCGTCTACCAGATCATACATTATGCACCTCAGTATACAGAAAATACCCACAATATAACAACTTGCTGTATGCGTCAAGCCTTCATCCTAGGCATACTATCCGGAACATCCCAAAGTCTCAGTTTCTGAGGATCAGAAGAATTTGTTCTTCTGACAAAGATTTCAATACCTTTAAGCAGGATCTTACTAGTATATTTTTTGACAGGGGATATAGAGGGAGTGATGTTATTAGAGCTAGTAATTGGGCTACTAATCACAAAGATCTGAACTTTTGCAATATAGATCTAAACAGCATAGAGAGGGGTCATATACTATAAGAATGGTGACCACATATGGCAGGAATGTGGGTTTATTGAGAAATGTAATTCACAAGCATTGGAATATTCTCACATCCAATGATGAACTGGGCTCTATTTTGCCGGAGAGGTGTCAGTTCTCTTTTCACAAAGGGAAAACCCTGAGATCTTACTTTGCTCATTTTAAGAAGATTCACAGGGGGGATCAGGATGGTCAACAACTAACAATCACAGGAAATAGGCTTGTGGGTTCATATCCTTGTGGACATTGTGTATTCTGTAAATACATGCTTAAGACCAAACAATTTACGAGCAGAAACACAAGCCTATTTTTTGACATATATATTTTTTGCTAATTGTGGGTTGGATTGGGTGGTGTATTTGGTCAGTTGCACCTGTTCTGCCTTTTATGTGGGGCAGACGTCGAGATCTTTGCGCTGCCGCATGTCTGAACATCTTAGTGAAATACGTAACCAAAGAATCACAAACCCTTTATACAGACATTCTCAAGTACATACATCAGCTAGGTTTACTTTTGCAGTAATAGATAAGGTCATGGATAATAGATCCTTCAAAATAGGATGCCACTCTGTTTTGAATCAAAAAGAAAGGAAATGGATTATTAAACTAGGGGGGTTATTCTCATCAGGTCTGAATGATAAAATGTGATGTATTAATTCATTTCTCTTTTTGTTTCAGTTTTTTGCACTAATTATTGGGGTGGAAGTGATGTCATAAGAAATGATGGGATACCGAGTGTATTTAAACTAATGAACATGTACTAGGATATCACTGATGAAGGCTACTTGCCAAAACCGGTCTGGAATGTGATATAATAAAATAACTCAAAATTATTTTAGTCCTTGTGGTGCTGGCCTCTTTTATTTTGAATCTATCAAGCTTGCTTGGCCATTCGCATCAGCTGTACTTGTTAGCTAACTTGTGGGAAAAATTCAGTGGTACCTGAAAAAGGTATAGTCTCAACACTGTCACCCCATGGAGTGAACCTCAGTCCAGGCCTGTCTTTCAAGGAACAGACTCCAAGTCAAGAGCTATATACAGACACCTTAAACAAAGCTTTAAGAGCATGGACGGGAAACCACAATGTATAGCGTTGTTGGCAGTCCAATCTCAAGGAAGAGCACATCAACCTGAATTGTATAAGGGCTCTCATTCAAGCTCTACAAGTTTTTATACACTTCTGGAAACCAGGCACTTTAAGAGTACTCACAGACAACACATAGGACACAACAGTCATGTGGTACATAAACAAGCAAGGTGGAACCGGATCATACTAATTATCCAGGTTGGCTCAGATTTCTTAGGACCTAGTCATCAAGGTAAACATGTCTGTTCAAGCAGTATACATCCTGTCCCAGGGCAACATTCTGGCAGACTCCCTTAGCGTGTCCATCAATGACCTCCATGAATGGATGCTCAACAAACAGTTCTTCCTAGACATACTCTACGGGACTTATTTGCCTCAGAGAGCCGCAAGGCGGTCTCCCTATTTTGCACAAGGACTCCTTGTCCTTGGGCTTGGAGGACAGATATAGTGCACTTCTAGTGGACAGGAAGGTTTCTTTATGCCTTCCTTTCTCTGCTACCAAAAGTTTTACTAAAAGTCCAAAAAGAAAAAACAAAAATTCTACTGGTTACTGTCTTTTAGCCAAGGCAGCATTGGTTCCCCCTTCTCTTTCACTTAGCCATGGACAATTACCACAAGCAACCCCACAAATTGGACCTGATTACACAGCAGAAGAGCTCATTGCTTCACCCCAACCTATCATCTCTCAGCCTAACACTATGGATGATCGTATTTTGATCTCTTCCAGACACTAATTTTCTGTGGACATGCTAAAGTCTCTCCAGGAGGCCAGCAGACCCATTATCTGAAAATCCTACATAGCCAAATGGAATATATTTTTAATATGGATCAAACTAACAATCAGGACTCAATAAAATCACTGGTTCCTCTTCTTTTATACTATTGGTGTGAGCTCATAAAAGGTGGTCTGGCATAGTCCTCTGTTAAAGCCCACTTTTCAGCCTTCTCAGCCTATCTCTCCCTCATTTCACCTGTTATGTGCAGGATTGAGGTAGAACAATTTTAAAAGGGAGCCTGCACTTAAACCCTCCAAGAAAATCTATGCCTCCTCCTTGGGATCTCAACTTGTGCTGGAAAAGATCACTCTGCCTTCCTCTGAGTCAACCACTTCTTCACCGATTAAAGTCAGTACTTGGAAACCCATGTTGTCAGAAGCTCTTACTTCTAAGAGAGTCTCAGAACTACAGGCATTCATGGCTGCTTCTCCTTTTCTTATTTTTCATAATGACAGAGTGTTCCTGAGGGTCAACCCCTCTTTCATGTCTAAAGTAGTAAATGCAATGTCCCTCAATTATGTCATTAATCTGTCTACTTTCTTTCCCAATCCACAGAATAGGGGTGAAAAAAATTCTTCATTCCCTGGATGTGCACAGACAACTCATATTTTACTTGGACAAAACTAAGTCTGTTCATAAGTCAGACCAATTATTTGTCCTTTTCTTGGACTCCAAGCTAGGCCAGTCAGTATCCAAATGAACTACTGCAAGCTGGATTTGTGCATCCATTTCCTTTTGCTACACTACCATGACAAATCCTTGCCCTCTTTCCCAAGGGTTCAGTCTACTAGAGCAGTAGCCTCTTCTGGAGCTTTCTACATTTGGGTAGTTTCTAGAACCATCCTGGAAACTGCTACCTGGTCTTCTGTACACACTTTCACTAAACACTGTAGAATACACACCTTTTCGAGGACTAGGGCAGCCTAGACCAGATCAGTCCTTTCTGTACTCATGGACAACTCCATCATGATTCCCAGCCATCCACCCTTTTATTCCCTTAAGCGTTTTAAGCCACCCATCTATTTGGAATACTGCAGATGTAATGTCATTTAGAACATAGTACAGTTGTGTGAGAATTTACTTTAACAGTAGATGTTGTACTGATCACTGTTGCAGTATTTCTTTCCACTCTCCTTCCCCCTTATTATCCTCTTCTGTTCCTCCTTTACTCTGCTGCCCTGTTTAACGCTCCCTAGTACCTATGGAGTCCCCTGTTCTTCTGCTATTCCTGTCCTAGCTAACTGCTTTTATCTCATATCTGTTCTGGCTGCGGGCTTGGAGATAGTTTGCAGATTTATGCTCACACATCCACATGAGCTGAGGTCATATGTTGGATGTATGTTTCTGGGAACGTTTAGACTTTATCACTCTGGCTGTACATCATCAGTGAAAACCCATCTGTTTGGAATACTGCAACAGAGATCAGTAGGACATCTACTGTTATGGTAAGTTCTTACACAGCTGTAATATCATAATGTTGCATTATTTTGTTTAATAATAGATGGAGGTAATTAATATAGTCTGGCATATAAGTTCATTGAACTTTCCACCAACCCCTCCAGCCCCACTTTCCCTGTAACTCATTTTCTGCTTGTTACCTGCCCTCTTGAATGCCTCTGTGGATTTTTCATGCACCTCTTGTTTTGTCAGTCCATTCCATGGATCCACAATACTCTCTGTGAAGTTATTCCCAGATCCAAGAGGTTGATTCCTACAATCTTTTATGTGTATTACATCCTCAGTCTTTCTTGTTCAGCCTGACCACTCTCATATCTTCCTACCATGATCTTGTCATCTAAACCCTTGTCATATCTCCCCTTTCATCTGGGTGCTGTCCAGCAGCAGCATAATGTCTCAACTTCTTGCATGGCCTGCAAAACTGCACTCAGTACATAGCTGCAGCCTGATAAGGGACCACAGGAGAAGAGGCATATTCTTTCCTTCTGCAGTCTGTCCCTTTGAGGATATACCCTAGCATTTTGCTTGCTGGTATCACTGCCAAATGACTGCCCTCTTTGGGGCCCAGTTCAGGTATGATCACTACCCCCAGATCATTATCACTGGTTCTGCTGACCTCAAGGGTGTTGCTGCCCAAGTGAAGCACTGTGTATTTGTGACCATTGAACTTCAACTGACAACCTTCGCTCTATTTGGTTAGTCTTTCCAAGTCATTCCTTTGACCTTCCACTCCCCGTCTCCCACTACTGTAGCTATCCTTGTGTCATCATCATCATCATCATCAAGAATTATCCTTTTATAGATGCCCTGAACTATGTCTAAAATGAATGCGGTGAAGATTGCAGGTATTAGAACCATTCCCTGTAAGGCTCCCCTCATTTCTACCATTATTCCTCATATCACCCCTCTCACTACAACTGTGTGTGTCATGCTCTTTGAATATACCAAACTCCAGCTCCTCATCATCAGCCCTGACTTGAGCCATCAGCATGAATGTGAGTGAAATGCCATAGTGAAATTCTGGTACACCAAGTCCACTGGTTCTTCCCAATTAAATTCTCATATTATCCAACGATGAAGTTGGATGAGGTTCAGCTGGCAGCTGTTTATGACCACAAATCACTGATTTCCTCAGATGAAAACACAAGCCTGATTTATTTCCCAAAATCATTTTTTAAAAATTCAAATAGCCCATTCAGCAGCCTCTCCACATCTTCCAACATGAAGATACAGCCATCAGCAAACAAGTGGACCCCACATATTGATACTCGCTCCACTTCCCTCTTTAATCTATCCCTTAATCTTTTTTTTTTAAACAAGAAACATCTTTATTAAATTATCACATATGACATAGGCAATCTTATATTTATATAAATGAAAGCAAACCATACTGACATAATTTTAGTTGCAAACATTATACATCACAAACTGTATTACATAATTGTAGTTGCATACATTATGCATCAATTCTAATCTTTCCAGTCATTGTCAATCAAACATTATGTAGCTCATTCAAATCCTGCCTTCTTTAAAATCCCGTTCCTCCTCTGCATGTATTATTCCTATGGGTCTATATTACCAAATCGAAAAACCCTTTATGCGAATACCTAAACGTCAACACCTATAATGCGAACCGTGAAAATCCTGAACACACTAAACAGCGAAAAATAAAATAACAAACTGTCATAGTCGGCCAACCCCCACCACCCGCTACATATTACCTACCCAAACAAAATAAATAAACCACATACATACACTAACTAAACCCTACTTCTAACCTAAAGTAAAGCACCAAAACCCTACTTCTAACCCTACACTAAACCCCACATACACAATTAACTATGCACTATCCTTAACCCCTCCCTAACCCTAAGGTCCGTAACTACCGCACACGTCCCCTACAGACATACACCCAAAAAAATAAATAATACACATACACACATACATTTAACAAAACCCTACTTTCAACACTACACTAAATCCCACATACATAACTATCTATGCACTATCCTTAACCCCTCCCTAACCCTAAGGTCCATAACTACCGCACACTTCCCCTACAGACATACACCCAGAAAAAATAAATAATACACATACACACAGTTAAATATATCCCTACATCTAACACTACACTATATCTTATATGCATTACCTATCTATTCACTTACATTAACCCACATCCTAACCCTAAAGTCCTGTCTATCGCACATTACCTTACGGAGCTATACCGCAGATGGGCCAACCATTACACTTTGACATTTCAATTTTCACTATTTTGGTCGTTCGGCATTTCCATCTTTCATGCAATCCGTGTCGCTCTTTTTGTATTCGCGGTTACGGTCTTTCGATCTGGTAATAGGAACCCGATCCCACAACTCCCATTTTTAACTATGTAATTTGCTCCTACCCTTTTCTAAATATCCCAGTTCCAGTTGTTTTATCTATTACTATATTTGCTACTTCTAATAAAGTTAGTTTAGACTTTGATTTCTATTTTCTAGTAATTCCTTTTTTGGCAGCCACCATAATTCAGCTTTGCAAGGCCTTACTATATATAGCCAATTCTGATTCTGTATCACAGCTCAAAAAAATCTTTCCTTAGTTACACCAATTTGCTCACCCAGTATGTCTGACAAAGTAGTCTGTGGGGAATCTTTACAGTGTGCCAACTCATTACACTCCCAGAAAATATGTTCCCAGTTACCTCTTTCTTCCCCGTCACACCTCCGACATTTGCTGTCTACCTGAGGAAAAATTCTTTGGAGTCTACTTGAGGTATACAAAGTACCTATGAAAACACTTCCAAAAATCTTCTAGACTTTGTCGCATATTTGGGAGGCATACATATATCCCCCCATTGATTCTTTGTGAATTGCTTATCCAATCTCTCTTCCCAATCCTTTCTAACTTTCTGTGATTGATTCTTATAGTTATCATGCAATGTTTTGTATACTCTACTAATTATTCATTTTCTAACAACAGCTTCTGTTCTACATTCTACTAAAAACTCAACCAGTGCTGGTCTTTCACTTAGCATCCCCCTATTTCTTTTTCTTTTCATATACTCTGATATCAATCCTTGATAGGGAAGACACTTTCTATCCTACAGTCCAAATACATTTTTGGCCTCTTCCCATTCTGTTACCTTTCCCTCTGATTATTTGCTCCCAATACCTCAGTTCTTTTACCACTTTTGTCTAATAACTTCCAACCCCCTCTTGTCAATTGTCTGTATCCCTAATAGAAGTCATCCCTAGTGGCAGAATCTCTTTTCTCCATTCCACTGTTGGTTTAGTTCTTAGAATACTTTCTGCTACTTTATGGATATAGTATTCTGCATGGTTATTGTTATTTTCCTAGGATCTGCATCCAAAATCCCAGTCTGTCTTTGTTTCTTGAGCTTCCCCCTTGTTTCATTATCATCACTTTCCACTTTGAATTATAGGTTTCTGCTTGTGCTATGTATAAGAGCCATTCCAATTGGGTAATCCCAGTCTGCCTTGTTCAGTTGGAAGAATGCGCTTATCCCACTTGATTCTTACCATCTTCCCTCCCAGATAAAATCCTTTAGCTCTTTATTAATTGCTATCAACAACTTCTCCTCTGGTTGACAAAAATATGTCTGACCTGTGTATAAAACTAAAGGGACTAAAAACATTTTCATTGCTTGTATCTTGCTATCTATGTCTATATAACAGAGCTTCCAATTTCTCAGTTCTTGTATTATCATTTATTTAGTCTCTTCCCACATATTCTTAGCTGTCACACCAGAATCATTTTTATTTATTATTAATTATGGCCTGATAAATATGGATATTACTGAACCAATTCTTGTGTGGACAAATAATTTACAGACATTGCCTTTGTTTTAGCTACATTAATTTTGTAGCCCAGAAAGATCTGAAACTGCCTAAAAATGTTACACAACACTGAAATGTCATGTTCTGTTTTTATCAGGTATAACATTTTATCAAGTATAAAATAATATCATCTGCAAATAGAGCTGGCTTTTCTTGACTACCATACTAATTATATCATTGAATTTCTAAGTCTCTTATTTTCTTTGCCAGTGGTTTTAAATATAGTGCAAATAACAAAGGGGAACGAGGACACCCCTGCCTGGTTCCTCTGCTCAAACAGAAATTATCAGAGAGGAACCCACCTGCTTTAATTTTCACCTCTGTTCCCTTATATATCCTCTTTATCAACCTTAGAATTTTATCAGAGAATGCAAATGCTTCCATTGCCCTGCTCATAAACTCCCAGGTTACTCTGTCAAATGCTTTCTCTGTATCAGACCCACCAACAACAGTGGTATTTTCTTATGTTCAGCTTCTCTCTGGATCATCAGTGTTCTATTAATGTTGTCAAATGTTTGCCTCCCCTCCACAAAAGCACATTGATCCATGGTTTAAGATTGAAATGGGCTTGCATGAAGCTGCATCTGATGGGTCTTTACCCTCTTTAGGTCTTCTAGGATGTTGGTGCTTTTCCTCCTCTTAACATACTGTTAAATCTTTCCATATCTTTATCAGTTTTTTCCCTCCTAGCTTCCAAACTTCTACAGGAATACCATCTATTCCTGAGGACTTTTCTGTTGATTGGTTATACATCACCATTTTTATCTCATATCCTCCTTTCCAAACTATTAGTAATTCAGCCTCATCTACCTATAACCTTAGCATATTTAATTCTTCCATAAACATTTCCATTTGTACCTTTTCTTGATCTCCATATTTCTCTGCTTTATACAGGCTTTCATAACATTTCCAAGATATTTTTAGCACCTCTACAGGATCTCTTTTTATCTTCCTCGTTATAAGTTCCCTATGCTTGGTGACAACCCTTTCTACTTTCTAATGCCAGAGTTGTTGCTTTAAAAGATTTTTTGCTATTTTTTTATTAAATAACAATTGCTTAACAGCAATATTTCTAAACTCATGCATGTTATTGAGGTGATGCTATATTTTCTGCTTAGCATTCTGCAGTTACTCCTCTTCTTGTTCTGTGAGACTCCCCCTGTTCTGCAATACCTTAACATTTGTCAGTCCCGCTAAATAATTATTCTTGCTTCTTAATCATATCGCTCTTACTTTTATTTCCATCTTGTTTTTAAACTCCACTTTAATTTTATCCCACTCCATAGCTACATTTCAAAAGAAATTTCTATCTTCTCTAACAACGCCTGAATAGTTTCCACTGCCCATTCTCTAAATTCCTTTCTTTTCAACAGATAGGTGGGAAAGCACCAGTGCCTCATTTTTATTTCATTACCCTGTATTTTTATTGTTAGTTTAGTTATTACTGGCTCATGATCTGAAATAGTTATTGGATGTGTATCAAAACCCTCAATTAAATGCACATGTTCCTCTGAAATGTAAGTTCTGCGTAACCTAGCCCAGTCTTTGTCTCCTGGGGAATAATATGTAAGTTCATTCTGAATTCCTACTACTGAATTCACATCTTGTATGCCAAATGTTTTCTTAAATTTCTTCAAAAATCCTTTATTATATTTTCCCTTCTGGGCCCCCCAGATGCATCTTTCGTACTGCAAACTAAATTCCAGTCCCCACCTATAAGTATTATTACCTGCTGAAAACTGATTATTTCTCCCAGAATTTTCTTAAGTTCCATTATAGCAGTTTTCGGTAGAATATAAATACATGCCAGTGTAATTCTCCTCCCTTGCCAGTAGCCCCTTAGTGCTACAGATCTACCATATTATCTTTTTTATCCTCTTCTCCTCTTGCAATTAATATAAGTACTCCTCTTCTCCTTTGTCCCAGGTATTCTGCTGAATAACCTTCCTGTATCAAATTCACATGTTCAGTTCTTTAAAAGTGCGTCTATGTAGCTATTTGTACTTTACATTTTTTAATATAGTCCACTACTTTTTCTTTTTTGTATTTATCTGTGAGACTATTAATATTTAAAGATAATACCAAAAGGGCCATTGTGTTGAAAGGTTATTATTCCCACCTTTTATTTGTAACAGTTTTTTTTTGTTAAGTTCCAGCTTTTATGTTACATGTACACATTAATTTTTGACATGTCCTTTTATACAGTTGTTTCTTGTAATATCCATTTAAGTCTATGTCACATCTTACAAAACTTTTTGCTTTAGTGAAAGCCCTCAGGAAAAAAAAAATAAAAACCAAATACACCCTCAATATATCCCAAAAACATATTAACTTAATATTAATACACAGAACTATGTACATCTTCAAATAATGAAGTTTTACCTTCCAAACAGGAATAGCATTTCCATTAATCTTTGTACCAAACACTCAGTCACTGGTAGGAAAATCCCCAGTGACAAGGAGCAGCCCTTCTTTATTCCCTGTCTTTAATGAATCCTTTCTGTCTTCAATTAACCAGTGTTCTTACCCATAGTGCTTTAATCCCCTTCATCTATTTACCTATAAGACCTCAAAAATTTAAGCTCACCTAACGCATTCAGTATCCTTTTGTATCTTCATCAGTTTCACACCCACTTTTCCTCTTCCATGCTGCCCTTACAGTTTTACAAAATTCAACAAAGTTTGCCATTAATATCCAAAATATGTCTCCTTCACAAAGGCCACTAGTTTTTCCCCTATTACCTTTGGTAACACTTTGTCCAATCTTGTCATCATAATTGTGGCATAAGTCTTAACAGCTGCATTACATAATAACACTATTCTGTTGTTAACTATATCCTCCTGTTCCTCCTTATCTTTAGGTAATGTGCCAAGGGCGCCCGCAGGCAGGTGCAAGGGGGTGCACTTGCACCCCCCTGGAATCGGCTGGCCAGGAGATTCATTTACTTCTAAAAAAAAATTTTATTCTTTGTACAAACAGAGGTGCTTGCTTTCGTCTTCTCCATACATGCCATGCGATCGATTGTTTTTCATCTTCCGCATTCGAATTTGAATTTCAGATGGCCAGCAGAGATGTTGTGTTGTGTCCAGAAAGAGGCCGTATTGTCTAGAATCAGAGCAAGCAAGCCATTTCAGGAGCAGAGAAGGATTCCACAAAGGTAGGAGCAAACTTGAGTTTTCCAGCTGTGGCACTTAGAGACCTTCCTTCATAGCTTCTCGCCACAGATAGGTAAGCAATGTTAGCTGCTTTAACATTGTTAATTGGCCTAGGCAAGCCACTTCCCTTTTCCTTGTGCCGGCAGTAGTTTGAACACTGAAATGTGGACACTAGCTTAAAGTCTTAACTTAAGAAGGCTGGGTAGGCTCAAGTTTTTACCTCGGTCAAAGCTAACACCAGAAGGATAGAGTGTATTTCTGTACAACGCAGATTAATTAACTGCCAAAGTGAATTTCCTCAGTGATGTAGCTTTTGTGTATAGATTCTACTAGTTCAAAGTCCTGTATGCTTAGAAGTTTGCGTGCTTTATAGTTGCTTTCCTCAGAGCCACTTTTTGAATTGTCGATCATAGGTTGTTAGTTTCCCTGGTGATAGCAATGACATTGAAAAATACTTATTTTTTAAAATGATAAAAAAAGCAATCAACTTTGTGAAAGTTGCACATATCCTTTCCAGATTGATCAGTCACACCAGAAACGTGTCTTTTAAGTTTAAAATAACTTCATTGCAACTTTTTTAAGGGCTAACATTATATGAATTTAGGAATGTAGTTTACTTTGTGATTAAATTTGTGCTGAGTAATTGGAACATTGATTTGATATGATTTTTTTCTATCCTGCCATGATGTAATTATTACTTGTCTGGCTGTTTAAAAACATGGGTCTCTGTGTTATATTAATCACTACAGTGTAGGATAGTGTAGTTATGCATACTGTAGTGGCCATTAAAATATAATGTAGTTATGAGTACTGTAATGGCCTTTGCTATGCAATGTAGTTATAAGTGCAGCCATATAGAACTATTATAGTAAATATGAAAGAGTATCCAATGTTTCAGGAAAACTAATACTGTAAAAGGAGATCTGTAAACCCGTTAGTATGGCAACAGAGTACAGAATCTGTGAAGCCATTGTATAAAAAGAAGCATTGCATTGAGGTGTGGTAGTACGGGTTAATGAAATGGGTTTGCAATGAGACTAGCAAAATAAGATCTTTAAAACTGAGAAGTCTTAGTATGTCTGAAAGATGTAGTTGATCATGTGCTGGAGAAAGGCTTTTAGCTCTTGTGCATCATATAGAGAAGCAGATAATACAGTGGAAGATGCACTCTCACTGGACTGGTTTCTTGAATTTTTACTCTGCTGAAAGTCTGTTGAAATTCATGACACAAAGTAGTTGTACACATGGGGGACACTAAAGATCAGCGCTCAGCTATCCCTGTGAAGTAGCGTCTTTTGCTGCAGTACAGTTCTAGAGGGGAATGCTAATCTGAGTATGGTTCTTGAGAGATCCTGTTCTTTGGCACAGTTCTGGAAGAAACTCATAGCATCTAGAAATTCTTAGACATTTCCTTTGTATAGTCTTGAAGATATACTACACTGAAGACTGAATGGGAATATGATGCATTAGCTAAGTCTGAGGTGGTAAAGATGTGTACTGAGATGATAAGGTGAGATGTTAATTACTTACTTTGGTGGAAGGAAATAAATATAGAAACCATAACAGGATAAAACTGAGTGCAAACAAAACTAGTGAGGATGCAATATAAAATTAAAGACAAAAAACTTTGTTCTTCATTGTCAGTGTTACACCTTTAATGTATTTGAGTGTGTTTTTTTGTAGAAAGAGAGAAATATGAAATTTATATGTAGATGTTTTGTCATTCTTAATAGTTAGAAGTATGTGTTAATTGAGTGTTGTACTTTGCTATGTCCATGGAGTTTAAAACAAAAAAGATAACAATGGTTGCATGATGAGCAGACTGTATCTTTAGCCATTCAATGTTTTGTGATTTTCTGTTTAACTGCTTGGTAGGAGTATCCTTTATTTGATATATTTTATTTTTTTACCTCTGATTCTTTAACTATTTGTTGGAAGAAAGGGACAGATTGAAGTGCTAGAGTGTTTCTGCTTATAAAGGGCCTAGCTAGTTATAACTTGGTACAGATTGTAGGTATGACACTCCGTACCTTATGCCAAAGTGATGTTTAACTTGAGCCATGACCGCAAGTGTTTGCGAGCTGAAGTAGTTATAGATGTTTAGCAGTGTCACATGCAAAACTGGTGCTGTAGGTCAGAATAAAAGGTTAGTTCAGTGCACTTTATTTTATATTAAATTCTATATTGTGATTCCTTCATACAATTTGACTTACATTTCCTAGTTGTTAAAAGTCTGTGAATTCTGCTATTGATTTATATATTTTTGATTTATAATTCTTTACTTTTAATTGTTTTGTCACTGAAAATGCATCCTTTAAATGTGTATCATTGATTGATTTGCTGAAGTATTACATATCTTGTCCAATGTACTAAATGCTTTGTGTATATTAAGGTACAGTACATTATAACTTTGGAGACTTGTATTCCTCATGTAAGAAGACGGGTTTGCTTACTACTGTTGGCAATAAATTTGGACTTGCTGAGGATGGTTTTACTTGTGCAGTTGGCACAACTTGGCAAACTCTTACGTATTTTAATAACTAGGCTGATGATAAATCATGTTTAGCAAAGTGCAAGTAGCACACATTAAGGAAAGGAAGTACTCTCTACTAGTATAGCTCACTTGACCTGTATCAAACTTGATGCTACAGATGACACACTTGTAATTCAGGATTCTCAGCAGATTGAGGATTCAAAGGGCAACTAGAAGGGAACTGTATCCTTACAAGCAAGTGATGTAGGTGATAAAAATGGTGAGGTTGATAAGACTAACTGTAATGAAGATTATGCTTTTATAGAATTGGAATATCAAACAGTACTGAATAATAGGTGAAAAATTAGTTGGGTAAGAAATGATTTATTAGTAACTGGAGATTAAATTATTGAAGGAACTAATACCCACATTTACAGAGTGCTTAAAGAACATTGAATAGTGTTATGACAGCAAAAATATAGGATGTGAGAGTAAGGCATTAGGAATGAGTTTCAAGGGAAGAGAATTTACTGTTGCTCGTACTAAGTGCAATTAACTGTTTTGTTTAGCTAATGGTAGTCACTGTTTGCGCTGTAGAATTTGAAAGCAGTGTTAGTACCATAATTGCCTTTGGTGCAGAAGGCTGTGGATGCTACTCCCACACCAAGCAGATGAAGTGCTAGTATTGCATGCCCTTTCAGTTGCTGAGTATTTGATGCATTTTAAGGGGGAAATAGGAGTTCTTCACTATGTGTGCCCTCCTTTGTATGAGATGCCTATGAACGTGTTGGTTTGTCAGTCATTCCCTATTGAAATATTAAGAGCTTACCATTTTTTTAATATAACATAGGCAATTTATTTTTCAAGGGCAGCAGGCAGTGAATTTGTAGATGAAACACTGAATATAAAGTTATTTTCTAGCAACAACCTCTTCACTGGTTTCAGATCTCTTTAATGTGGAATTATTCAGATGACTTTTACTTCTGCAAAGATTCTGCATATTGATTGATATTGGTGGATTGTATGACAGAAGTTTGAGTAGAGTGGCCCTTTATGGTTGAAATGTTCCGAATTGGGCAGGTTGTCATTATTGGTTCATATGATTTGTTTCATTGCTTAAAGGAAAACGTTCAGAACTATAAATTTAAAACACACTCTAGCAAGTGGTGCTGTATTATACAAGGGATATAATTCAATTATTATATAGTATAATTAATACAGTCAGGAAGGTGAATCAAATAATTTTTGCATGGTTCTATGTGCAAGGAGTCTATGATTTGAAAACAGCCCAAAGGTAAACTTACCCTGCCACTGGCCAGATGCATTTTCTTTGAATGTGGGTTTCAATGCGGTGAGTGTGGGTTTCAAAGGTAGAAGTTTTAATGCTAAGTCTCTTTTCATTGTAAGACTATTGCTTTGTTTAGGTTTAGTAAATGTCTATCAGTGTTTGTGCTATAAAATTTGAAATAAAAGTTGTAAATGAAATCCAAATTTCTGTAATCATTGTAGAAGTAAAGCATAAAACAGTATGCACACTGGGAGATTTGAACAGTGTCTATGACAAATGGGGAAAAATAGCCAAGTATTGGGACACTGGAATGGCTGCGTGGGCAGGCATGGCAGCAGAGGGGGTGTGATGTGTGGGCGGGGCTTGGGTTTGCACCCCCCTGCAAAAAATCCTGCGGGCTCCCTTGATCATCACCAAGTACATGAAGTACAGCAACTCTCCCTTTTTCATACTGCCATTAAGCACACTGGCAAAATCATCCTTTAACTGTATACTAATTTTCCTATAGAAATTAATCAGGCACCCATCTGGGTCACCCCCCCCCCTTCATATGCCTAATCATTTCCACCAGATCAACTACCCTTATTCCTCATTCATTTTCTGTCTGCCCCATATGCTCTAAACCATCCTCTCTTCTCCCCAAAGCTAAACCCCGGACCTTCCACTTGCTCAAATTTGAATGAAACCCTCTGTCTCCTCAATACCACACAGTCTGTCTTCATTGTTTGATCATACCTCCTCAACCCGTGCCTTCCTTTTCTGGTTTAATATTCCAAGTCAGTAACTTAATGTCCACCTCCCTTTTCATCCATTACCTCACACCTCCATCTTAGATTTGTCCAACTCTTTCAACTGATCGTTTGCTCCAATCTTAGTCTTCCCTTCCTTTCTTTTCTTGTCTTCTCTGGATGGATTCTCTTCAATATCCCCTCTGGCTCTCTCAGCTTCTGTTCCTTTTACCTTCTTAATCTCACCCTCTGTCTGTAAAGCTGCCCTGCCAGGCTGCCTTAATTATATTTCATCCCCTTAATGTAATAGAAAATATATACAAAGAAAACATTTTCAGCCCATCTAACTTTTGAAAAATTGGATCAGAACATTGCAAATGTCCCATTTTCTAGTCCTCTCCTGTTTTAAATGTGCTGTATTTCTCTTTCACTGACTTAAGTAGTATTTATATAAATATTTATGTAACATAGAAGAAAACATATGTAGCTATGATCGGTTTCCCTATTTAAGTCACACTCTTTCCAACAGTTCACATAGCAGTTCAGCAAACCCCAGTAATTTTCTGTCCTTTATTTTGATGCCTCCAAAGCTATATAAGGAAACCTCTTAACTTCTTTGCTGAAGAATTTTGGACAAAGCAAAAAAATAACAGGAGGCAATGGCCCATAATTAGACACATTTTTCAAATATTACTCAAATTTACTTAAAATATTAATAGAATAAAATGTTTTGCATCAGCATGCATTTTTGAGCAGTAAGAAGTATAAAATGTATGCCTGTCATTACTGACTTACTGTAATCCTCACTGATTTTCTAGAAAATTAAAAATGTTATGAGGAACAGGACAAAGTAGGAGGCAAAATCAGGGACGGTTAAGAGATACACTGCTTGTCTCACTAAGTACCATACAGTTCTTGCTGTTATCTGTTTAGAGTCCAGTCACAGAATGCCTTCTTTTTCCCCTCAGATCTTTCAGACTGTTAAAATTCACTATATCTATTACACTAAAACAGAATTTGGCATAACATGAGTTTGTTTCTTTAAAAAAAATATTCCGTCTAGTGTGCCTCAAAATACTGACTCTACTCAGCCACAAACCTGAAGAGTTTAAGATGCACCTTTCATTTCTCCACTTTCTCATACTTGTCTGCCAGTCAGCCGTCAGTATCATCCTTCTGCATAGCCATTCAATCATCAGCAGGGTACACCAGATATAAAGTAAAAAATAAATAAATAAATAATAGGACGAGATGATGTATGACAACATTCAGAATTCAGGTCTCACCCTGTAACCCCTTCTTATGTTATTTTGTAGCCGCTTGCATGCCACTTCTTCTGCTTACTAAATCAAGACACATCATTTTTTTTTACATCCAGTGGCTTTAAAATCGGATGGAACCAGTACCCACTGCTAAGGAAGTCAAATGTTTCTTTACTTTTCTGACAGCGTAGCGTAACAAAGAAAAACAGCATAGTCTTTGAAGTTAGCAGAACATGGGCTTGATTATACATAATGCAGAGGTTTGGCCAAGCTTGGCAACACCACAGAGATACCATTGTGTCAGCATCGGTCAGTGAACCTTAAGGACAGCATTATCATTGTTTTTCATAGTTGTTTCTGGTAAATGTGTTACACAGTTTGCACAACAAGGCAATGCTTTATTTGTGTGTTAGGTATTAAGGGGCCATGTAGGCTGCTGTTGGGGCTCATTTCAGGTGTGAAGGGTATTAAATAAAGCATAATGTAGAACATGATTATATAACATGTTTTCCTTTGCAGTTATTGAAGTAGCATCTGGGGAGTATGGAGATTTGAACCTTGTGCTGTTCAAAGCTGTGCAGGATGGCCTGTGCACTACAGCTGAGGAGAAAAAGAGCATTCCGGAACAGAATGACACATCACCTTCTCCAGCACCATGCCTAATGGTAAGTCTGGAACTTATTCTAGAAAGAGACCATGATAGACTGTGATTCATTAACATCAGATCTCATTGACCCCTCTGTCTGTTCTTTCTGCATGGTAGTTCTAATTCATGAATTTATGTTGAAAATTTTACCTCATTCCTGCTATATCATTGCTATTTCAACCCACTTTTTATTTGACTTCCTGTAAAGTTATCTGTCATGATGTTTGCAGGTAGACACATATGCACTGCAAAGGCATTGCTCCACATTTTTATACAAAACAGAATGTAATATATGAAGCATGTAGCTGACATATTTAAGGTGAATGTTATCCAGAGTTTGCCATCCTTTCGACGATTTACTGGAACCAAATCAATAAGTAGCAAGTATATCTGTGTATGTGTCAGCCTGTTTGCCTGCCTGTCAGTTACAAAATTTAAAAGCATGTAAAAGCTTGAATTATTCAAATGCAGAGTAATAGAAACATTTTTATTAGGAACAAAATCAGGGACAGATAAGAGATATGCCCGCTTGCCCCACCTAACACCTTACAATTCTTGCTGTAATCTGTTTAGACTCCATTCATAGAATTCCTTCTTTCAACATATTTGGTCCTTGGCGAGTATCTTCCTCTGATGGTTTTCTCCTGTCTATTTCATTTGAGTTCATTTTTGCTACATTTGTTTACATTTGTCTTGCAGACTGTAACTTTGTTTGCTTGGTGTTCTTTGGTTACATTGGAACTTATACAAACCAAGTGGGTTTCCATGTCTTTGTTGAAATGGATCTCATTGAAACAGAGCTCACTGAGCAGATTTCTTGTAAGATGGATTACATGGAACAGCATAATGTAATTTTGTCAACTGAGAAGCTATGCCACCTTGGACTTGAGGGATCTTTTTCCTCTCCCCTTTCTCCAAGGTTGAATGACCTTAGAACTGCAATAAATAAGTTGAGGAGTGAGATATAGAGGTGGCTCCTCCAACATAAAAGCTGTTTTAGCATATGTTATTTCATTTATTTATTTATTTAATTATTTATATGGAAGGGAAGCAATATATTTAATGGGTGGCAAGGATTACTAACTCAGTGGATAAAATGGGAATTGCTCTGCATTGCTTTAACTAGGTCTGTGACAGCTTATTAAATGCCCACAGAATAAACTTCACTAATGACTTCTGTTTAAAAACTAAACATTTTACCAGTGTCCGCAGACCTGAAAGGATTTTTCATTGCATCATTCTGATAATTAAAAGTAGCCAGTTGTGGAATTCATAAATGTAGCATGAAATTACAGAGTGTACCCACTCCCTTGTTTCCGTTAAGACCCTACCCTACCCTACCTCATAGAGTAAGTATGCCTGTCCTGTAAGGCACATTAAGTATGCTGGACATCATCTGTATGCTGGCTGCATTCGTCAACACTGTAGGTGACCTTCTGCGTGCTTCCACAGGTGCTTCTTTTAGTGACCACAAGAGATGAACTATGCTTCTTTGGTTTGGTTAAAATCAGTAAGTAAATGTAGAAGAAATTTCTCATGGTTCAGGTCACATGCTGTGTATTCTGATATTCTTTGCAGAGTAGACTCTCTTTAAAAGTCTTGTTTGAATAGATTTTTATGTGTCTCTGCAAACAGGAGTAGCTGTGCATCTAATGTAAGCCCAGTAAATAACTTGTGAACTGCAAAAGTGTAATGCTAATCAATAATGACCATATTTGGTCCTTGGTGAGTAATTGGTACTGAGATGGTATATATATATATATATATATATATATATATATATATATATATATATATGTGTGTGTGTGTAGTTTGGGGGGATGCTGGGGGGAGGTCTTCCCTTCCTGCAAAAAGAAGTTTAAAAACAGAGCAGTTTTCGAGAGTCACACTTCTCCTGTGATTTCTTTTTTTTTTTTTTTTTTTTTTGTCTTGTTGGCGCTCTGCATTTAGAGTATAGACCTTTCAATAGGAAGATAACATTCATTTATAAGCCCTCATAAGAAGCTGAGGAATGTCTACATAACAAGGCAATGCTGGTCAAGTAGTCCTGGTGACATTACTTAATTGTTGGCACTTAGGTACTTAATGAGCTCTGGATCATGTACCCTTCTGCCAGGGCAATCCACAGAGAGCCAAGTGATGATCTCACCATCAAACAGGTTCCACAGTCAACTCACAGGGGGGACCCATACACATGCTGGCTATAAAGTAGTGTAAATTATCTTTTTTAGGTGTGGCAGTGGTAATTACCAAAACACCTTTCATAAGAGAAAGAATACTATGGTTGGAATCATGGATCTATATGTTGGAATTAACTCACTATATTCTTTTACACCATTTATATACACAGAAGCTGACATCAGATAAGAACCACTCAACCCAGCATTTCTTCCTATTTCCATAGATCCACCCTGATCAACAGTGACACATTTCTGTAAATCATATTTCACCAAGCATCAGGGTAGTTTGTGGTTTTTCCTGTTTTCTCCCCAGCCCTATTGTGGATGCACTCAGTAATGTGTCAGGGAGGGAACATGCAGTGGGCTCGCTGCAGAGAATGTCCCTCATATCACAAAGGGTATTGCCTCTAAGCATACTTGCCCATCTCCAAGCAGCACAAGTGGTAGTCTGTCCAATCTCAGTCAGTTAGTTTACACCACCCTGTGTGCCTCCAAATGCATGCTAATCCTTCTCTCCTCCTAGGAGATATGAGATGGCCGTGCCCCTTCAATCTCCCCCATCCCTGACAGGCTTCTTCAGTGCCAGGGCCACTATTCAAGATCAAGTCATCTGTGTTGCAGTGAGGACTCCATCCCTCTGTGCCATGATGCTAGGTCTCACCATTTACCACCCAACCCCATGCCACCTTGGCCTCCTGGACTTAAGATTATTTCATACTAGGTATCTCAAATGTATACTATTACTGTATATTGAAAGAAAAGTAATTATTATCTTATATTTAAAAAAATACAACTCCTCCCCAATCTATCCCAGCCATTTTCTACATTCATATTTCCATTTGTTTGATGCCCCCCCCACACACGCATTTTGTATGTGAATCTAAAACTGTGATCTGTTTGCACTGGCTTTATGAGTCAAGCTGTTTTTACTGCTTTCCTGTTTTAGCAAAGTGGAATCAATTTTGATATCCACCTCTATCTCCCTCCACTCACCATACACACATTGTTTCACTTCTCTTGGATTATTTTGCTCCTATCCACATCTTCAGTAAGAGTTTCTCTGCCATAAAGTTGAACTGGCAACATACTACCATAAATCTTGGTAATTAGAAGTTAAATCACATCACAATATCTGTTCATTTTTTTGTGTATCCTTATTTGTTTTTGTTTTAATGCTGCCTGAGGCTGACTATTCTACAGTTATTTTTCATAATTATATTTATTAAGAATTAATTTCATAATTATATTTATTAAGAATCAGGCATTTACCACACATCAGCAAAAGAAGCATAAGAGAAAACACTACCACTCTCAGCCTTCATATTAAACATGTTTTTTCACTATTTTCTGCAACAGTAACTGGAGTCATACACAAAACCCGATTCCTCTTTCTCCATTATCCCATGCTCCCATCTTTAACATCATTCCTCTTTCTCCATTATCCCATGCTCCCATCTTTAACATCATTCCTCTTTCTCCATTATCCCATGCTCCCATCTTTAACATCATTCCTCTTTCTCCATTATCCCATGCTCCCATCTTTAACATCATTTCTCTTTCTCCATTATCCCATGCTCCCATCTTTAACATCATTCTTCTTTCTCCATTATCCCATTCTCCCATCTTTAACATCATTCCTCTTTCTCCGTTATCCCATGCTCCCATCTTTAACATCATTCCTCTTTCTCCATTATCCCATGCTCCCATCTTTAACATCATTCCTCTTTCTCCATTATCCCATGCTCCCATCTTTAACATCATTCCTCTTTCTCCATTATCCCATGCTCCCACCTTTAACATCATTTCTCTTTCTCCATTATCCCATGCTCCCATCTTTAACATCATTCTTCTTTCTCCATTATCCCATTCTCCCATCTTTAACATCATTCTTCTTTCTCCATTATCCCATGCTCCCATCTTTAACATCATTTCTCTTTCTCCATTATCCCATGCTCCCATCTTTAACATCATTTCTCTTTCTCCATTATCCCATGCTCCCATCTTTAACATCATTCCTCTTTCTCCATTATCCCATGCTCCCATCTTTAACATCATTCCTCTTTCTCCATTATCCCATGCTCCCATCTTTAACATCATTCCTCTTTCTCCATTATCCCATGCTCCCATCTTTAACATCATTCCTCTTTCACCATTATCCCATGCTTCTAATTCTAATATCATTCCCCTTTCTTGTCACTTTCTTCTCACTTTTCACTCCTCAGTCCTGTTCTCAAGTTGTTCCTCTGTGTATATATTGTATATAGTATGCAGGCCTTCTAAGGGTGTTGATAATTTATGCAATAACCTGTGATGTTTTTCTGTATCATGTCTTATTTGTCCAACTTTGTTGGATCTATGCATATACTGTATATAGTTTATAGGCCTTGTTGAGTGGGTGATGGCGAACTTGTAAAACTATCTGTAGTGTATCTTTCTATAATCTTTTTATTGTTAAACTTCATATGTTGTTTTATGTTATAGCACAAATATTACCATGTATGTTTAATTTTTGTAACCCCAGACTGAACCTTAAAAACATTTCCATGGATCTGTCTTCCACTCTGGTTAACAAAGACAGATAGAAATAACGTCTTCAAGGTCTTCCTTTACAGAGGGTGATTCTCTTTCCCAAAGCTCTAAGCACCTTTTCTCAGTCTTCATTTTATATTGCATCCAGTAACTCATTATACAAATCTGCCTTTAATAAAATAGCCAGATACCTTTTTGTTCTTAAAACAACAATTACAGCTTAATAAAAAAAACGCTTACTGCGGTTAAAAAAATAGCACCCTAGTTGCAGTGAATTCTCTCTAACAATATTCGCATCACTATTTACACTTTTTTGTGTTACTTGTATACTTCTGTTTGTTAAGAACCACCATACTTTAGAAGAAGTGGAGTAGATCAGCCTTGTGATTATCACAATAGGAACAGAAACAGAGTGCAACTACAAGCTATGGTGCTCACTTAGAGTCCAACTAGAAAAAATGGGCTATGAAAAGTCCACCTTATCTTGGAAACTAGCAGTCCTTCATATCATCCCCACAGGCCTGACTAAACTACAAATGTGAATATTAATAACACTAGTTTCTTTACTTAAATACTACATTACATTACATTGGAAGGATAGGGCATCACTCACATGGGAGGGTTTCAAACAATTAGCTACCTAACACCTACTAGCTCACAAATATTTAACCTACATTGAGAAATCCCACACTCACTTTACAGAATTTTGGAAATCCTTTTTGAACATATTCTAGCTTGAAGTTGGTATATATAATCAATGATGGAATTTTGGCATATGTGTAAATAGTTCTTACTGTTTTGCATTTATGTTTTATTATTCAGCAATGTATTCTCTGGTCATATTACTACCTGTCTATTAATATTGTTACATTTTACCATATCTGTTTTCACAAAAAAAGGAAATAAAAAGATTTTATACAAAAAAAATAAATAAATAAAAACACTACCATGCTTTGCTATATTGTACTAAATATATTTGTACCACTGAGGTTAAATAGACTTATCATCAGTTTCTTGTTTCTGACTTGCGCAAAGCATTGTAAGAAAATTATAATTCGCTCTTCTCTAGTCTTTAAGTACCTTCTTATGTTCAAGAGGTGTAGTCAAGAAGTTAATTAAATGTAGCAAAAGCTCACCCATTCATTTTCCATATATTCTAGGTCGACTTCTTTCAAACTTCATTGCTATGCAATAAAGTTTTATGCACTTTTTCAGAACTCTTCAGTGAAAAGACAAGTAGCAGTACATCTACTCTAATTATTGGACCTGGCTAAATTTACTGTGGTCACATTTTTGTTATTTTTTTAACAGAGCTAAAACCATTCAGTGTGCCTACACATTCAGTGTCCTATTTCCGTTCATCTACTGTCTACCTGTTAAGCATAGCTGTTCATTTTTTGTCATTGCTGTCCTACACATTTGTGCAATGTCTTATTCTCCAGCTTAACTGATGTCACTGCCATTTTTTATTTTTTTATATTCTGCTATATTCTACTTTGTCATTCATGACACAGAGTCCTATTTTTTCACTAGTGTAGATGTGGACAGTTTTCTGTTCTTACTTCATAATCAGATAGCTCCCTGCTGCAGCCCTGGAGAGCTGTCACACATCTGCACGATCCACTTTCATCTTGTTTTCAGCACTGTAGTCTGAGGTCAGAATTCATAACTTTCCTGAAATGACATAGCACAAATGTACAGCATATGTTATAGACCTATTAAGGCTGCACAAAACACAGTGAGTAAACTATCTTTGTTAAGAGACATGTCCTCTCTCCCTGATACAAACCCATTCCATGTTGAAAAACATACATCTCCTAACCATCACGCCCAAGCACAGGCTCGAACCAGTTTGAGAGGTGTATCTGGTTTGCAGACTGCCATTTTTCTCCTCAAAGGCAAAGCACAGAGTGAGATATAGAGAGACAGAGAGAGACCCGAAATGGTTAAATAGTGAACACAACTGCAATCTCAGCATATGATTCAGTTAGTATGAATGCTTCTTCAGAACTATAACTTTGGACAGCTCCTTGCCGTTTTTTTTCCTGCTCTGATTATCCACTCTCCCTCTCCTCTGTTTTAAGGGAAACACTCTCCAGCAACCAGAGACTTTGGACAGCTACTTGTGGTTTTCTCTTCTCATTGCATAT
The DNA here is from genome assembly GCF_019279795.1 of Protopterus annectens. NCBI lineage: Eukaryota > Metazoa > Chordata > Ceratodontiformes > Protopteridae > Protopterus > Protopterus annectens. Next base: position 1,324,736,142 of record NC_056741.1, on the reverse strand, counting down.
CAGTCCTTCACTACTGTATTACTTTGTAGACGTGTCCCTGTAATGTAGAAACATGTTTTAGGCTAGTATAAGGAAATAAAGAGGAATGGGGAGCATACAAGGGGCCACCTGCAACTGAGATTACGTGACATGAGAGGTGACAGTGCAGTTCTAGGGATATTTTATGCATTGCTAAATTGTGCAGCAGAGTAAAATTAGCATTGGCACTGGCAGATTAAGTTACACAGATAATCTGCATGTTTGTGTGGGTGTGTGGGTGTGAGTGCGTGAATACACACACACACATATATATATATATATATATATATATATATATATATATATATATTTATAAACACAGGCATTTTTCATCTGCCCATACAGCATAGAGATGTATTGTTTTAATTTATTTTCTTTTCACCATAACAGATGTGAAATAAGGTGTAGCATGGTCTTTGTGCTCAGACTGCGTCTTAAGCTTTGAGTAATTAAAGCATAAATAGTGAGGAACTGTTGCATAAGGAGTTATTTTGCATATTTCATTATTACAGGAAGTTTATGTTTTTCTGAATTTAATATCTTTATACCTTTTATGTATCACACTGCTTTTGATCTTTATTTCTGTCATGTGAACAGTACAAAGTTTAAGCTGAGTATGTTTAATATGCTTATATTTTTGTTGTTGCTCACACATAGATAATGGAATGATTCACACAACACAAACCATTCTGCTTGCTTAGGGACAGGAAATCTGCCTTTGTTACTGATGACCCAGGTTTTGATAACTTCCAGAAAAGCAGGAGTGAGAGCTGAGGGAAGACTTCATCCACTGGGAGTCAGCGCATTAGTCCCAGTGTGAAGGGTGCAAACTGTGCATTCTAGTCTTTCCTTTCAGCTGGAAAACCATGGAGAGATACAACACTCTACCAGACAGCATGACAGAGAGCAGCATTCCTCTTGTTTTCAGTGCACAACTTTATGTGCATGTATATGCTGAAGAGTTACAGATAATGTAGGGTGTTATCAAAAATGGCAGTCTAAACCACAATTTGATGGGCCCACCTGTAGTCAAAGCCACCTGTTTTTTGTGAGGTATGACAGCTATGAGGGTTTGTGCCCAGCAGTGGTATGTACCAAGATATAGCCCAGCAACGTAAGAAGGCATTGATGAAGAAGGAGTGATATGGTGTTCATGTGGAGCCCTGGTATCAGCAGTGTGTGACAGCAAAGTAATTAGCATAAACTTGAAGGGATATTATCACAATATAAGAAGAGGGAAAGACAGACTGAGATGGAGAGATACAAAGTAAAATGCTTCTCTTGTCTTTCTCATGCTATAGTTTTTATCACATAGACACTTTATTTTTCACTATATTACTTATATTCCCTGGGATTCAATAATGTCTACTTTAAGTGTACACTAAAAGACACTATTTTTCACTATATTAGTAATATTCCCTGGGATTTAATAACACCTACATTAAGTGTACACTAATAGACACTATTTTTCACTATATTCATTATATTTCCTGGGATTCAATAATGCCTACATTAAGTGTACACTAATAGACACTATTTTTCACTATATTAGTTATATTTCCTGGGATTCAATAATGCCTACATTAAGTGTACACTAATAGACACTATTTTTCACTATATTAGTTATATTCCCTGGGATTCAATAATGCCTACACTAAGTGTACACCATTCTAAGTGAACAGAAAACACAGGCATAACTCACACCTTCTTTCTCCTAATTTCAGTGATTTATAAAGGTTACCACAAAGTGTATACTACATGTACATTTAGCATAATCTTTCTGAGTAACTAGAAAGCACAAAAAATGTGGTAGGGATTTTCTTGAATACCTATCATGTACACTTAGTGTAGGTGTTATTAAATCCGGCCCATTATCTACATATTATAGGTTCATAGGTTCATTTCTACATTATTTTTATTAGTCATATCAACCTTCTTTTCATATTATTCTAATAAAACATGACCTACTGTTGCTTTCTTTCCAGGAGACCACAGAAATGGAAAGTCACACATTTGCAACAAGCACTTTGACGCAGTTCTGCATTCTCTTCAAGAGAACATTCCTGTCAATCATGAGAGACACGGTGAGGAAAATATGTTTAATACAAGGGGTATGCGAAACAGATGGAAATTGTTGTTGAAATTTGCAGCCACTATTTGAATTTTATACTTTTGAATATTTAAGAATGATTTGTACTATTCTGTGCAATGTACTGTTTCAGCAAATATTCATTGAGTTATACAATTTTCTCTCCATAAAGTCAGCTTCAGTAGTCATTTTGTGTGGCAAAGCCTTTTCCCTAAGCATGACATGTAATATCATTAGTAACAGCACAGCATTTGCAATCTGTGATAAATGTCACTCTCTCACACAATTTAAAAAATCATGCCAAAAACTCTGAAAGTAATTCTGCAAGACCTCTTTGCAGAAAAGGAGAAATCTCAAGGCAGAGCATCAAAGTCATGGTCACAGTGTTATGTGCACAATAGCTGTAGGACGATTCACTGAAGGCAAATTACTCAAGGCACTTTTATTTAAACACTCCAAGTATCAAGTCAACAATATCTGTCTCAAGGAGTCACCATTAGGAAAGCAAAAGGCAGAAACAAAGTATTTGTGGGGGGGGGGGGTCTTCAGCTAATTTCTGTTTGCCTTTCTTAAACACTGGATTATCTGCATAGCTTGTATGCTTAATGCTTAGCATACTGTTCCATAAGGATCCAAGTGGCTACTTTGTCCACCTGCTTTCTTCAGCCTTCCCTTTAATTTCCATGTGTAGCTGTTTCTTAAAGGAGTTTTTAATCTCTGACCTCCAAGGAGAAACGTTACCCCACTTTTAAGACCTGAATATTTTTATTAGAATAAATAACTCTGCATTCTGCTAACATCAAAGTTTATATCTTGGAAGACTTTAGATCTTTTGGCAGACTCTTCAGCAAGAAGGATTTATCAGTTGTAGACTTTAATGTGTTTTTCAGTCCAACTTGTTTTTTCGTAAGTATCAGGTTATCTTGAAATGAATTGTTGCTCATGTCCATACTGGTTTCTGGGTGAACTTTGAGCCAGTGCACTCAGCCTCCTATTGTCCCAAAGAAAGCAAATAAATGAGAAAGACTTACACATGTGTAAGGTGTGTGCAACGCTCACATACCACCTGGAAAACTACCTTTGACAGGATATTAAAACACGTATTTGTTTTTTTCACTGATCAGAAATAGAGGGAATCAGTGGGCAAGCCTCCACTATTTAGGAAGTTAGAACATCGCAGTTCTTTGTATGTGAAAGTTATGTGAAGAAAGTGTCAAAGGTGTAATGAGGGTTCACACTGCTAAAGCAGTTGTTGCTGGTTCACATTCTTCTTTCTGAGATGTCTCAGCTCAGGACAGACATATGAGCGGCTACAGCTAGGCAGCTTGGGACTAGGGCTGTCCTAAATTGCTGTTGTCATACCCTCCCTGTACTGTGCATGCAAGATTTTACTGCTGTGTATTCTGCTCAGATTATATGATCAAAACACTGACGTGCTTCCTAAGTACAATAATGCAGATGAGTGAGTACATACCTTAAGAGTAAGTCTGCTTCTGCATATGTCACCAAGTGACTTTTCCTTGAACATTAGATACCCGAGTCACATGCTCTGAAAGAATGGAGTGCCAATCATTGATTTCCATAGTAAATCATTGCTGGTGCAATTTTTAAGTCTGTGCCAGCACTGATTCCTTTGTTTTGATGGATTCCCCTTTCTTCATGTTTGTGTGACGATGGAGCTGATATGTATAAATTTAGTAGGTGTTGGAGGACAGTCCCCATGCATAAAACACAGGTTAGATGTTTGCAGTTTACATTTTGGAGTTTTTAACATTCAGAGTTTACTAGTGCAATGATAGATTTTCAAGGCCAGTGTATAGTACCACTAGCATCACCCTTCTTCCATCTCCTCAAATGATTCTAGACATGCTGTACTGTTTCATGGTTTAGAGTGTTGTAGTCTTGAATACTTTGAACTTTAAACCCTGTTACCAACACTTTATTCTGTGATAGAACAGTAGCACAGAGGTTAATGTTTTTTTGCTTTAAACCTGTTAAGTCTGCGGTTCAACCCTGACCTCTGGTAGCATACCCACAAGTACATATTGTGTGTGTGTGTGTGTGTGTGTGTGTGTGTGTGTGTGTGTGTGTGTGTGTGTGTGTGTGTGTGTGTGTGTTCATTCTGCATTTACTCTTCTTTATGCCCCAGATTTTTCCTGAAAGAGCAGTTCATTTATTCAGTTAACAAATTAATTAAATCTGAAAAATAAAAGAAGACTTATGTAGGAGCACATGCCTTAACAGCTGAGGGTGAAGGACATGTTTCTTTCTAGCAGAACTGGATATTGCTTAAATCTGTTGAATTGCCTGGGACCAAACCTTCTTCACAGAAGCATAGAGATATAGGCCAACATATGCTTAAGCCCAGACTTGGGTACTTCTGGGAAATTTTGCAGTAATACAGAGGATCAAAAACTTAAAAATTAAGGATGCCAATAAGATATGACTAAATGCTGATGTACTTCTATCAAAAGATCTGCTATTAACATGAATACTTACTGAGCTGTACTTTAGAAAATAATGACGTGCCCAGAAGTGTTCACAAAGGTTATCTACTGCCTAACTACCCTAAGGTAATTCTGTGCCACATGAGGTGTCTATTATAGTCACCTCAAAGAAGGTGCCCAGTATGGTCATTTCCCAGAAAATATACTGTATAGTTAGTACTGTTAGAGATACATGGTATAATCAGAACTATTGCAGGTTTGAAGTACAGTCAGTACTACATAAGGTAAGCAGTACAGTCAGTACCATAGAAAATATGCAGTATAGTTAGTGCCATGGGAGGTATGGGATGTAATCAGCACTGTAGCGGGTTTGCAGTACAATTAGTACTTCATAAGCATGCAGTATAGTCAACACCAGAGCAGGTGGGATAACTGAATAGTCATCATAGGAGTACGTCTTTCAAGAGAGAAGCATATTACAATGGCTCAGGTACCAGAAAGTAGAAGGGGTTGCTGCTCCGGAGCCTATAATAAGAAAAATAACCAGAGAACCAAAATTGGTATTAGAAATGTTTCAGAAATTTTATGAAAATATGTATAAAGCAGAGAAATGTGGAAATCAAGAAAAAGTACAAATGAAAATATTTATTGAAGAATTAAATATGCCAAGGTCAGAGGTAGATGAGGCTCAACAATTAGCAGTTGAGGTAAGATGAGATGAGATAAAAACAGTAATGTGTAATCAATCTGCCGGAAAGTTTCCAAGAATAAATTGTATTCCTGTAGAAGTTTGGAAGCTAGGAGTGAAGAAAGTGATAAAGATCTGGAAGGTTTTGTTTAAGAGTATTTTAAAAGGAGCGGAGGTACCAACATACTGGAAAAAAAGCTGTGGGGGCTGTAAAACATAAAGGCAGTAAAGACCCAATCAGATCCAGCTTCATATAGGCCCATTTCAATTTTAAACCATGATTATAAAGTGTTTATGTGTAAAATGGATAAAAGAATGGCAAAGGTGTTGCCAAAATTGATAGATATATCCCAGTGTGGTTTTGTGGAGAGGAGGCAAATATTTGACAACCTTAACAGAACATTGATGATCCAGAGGGAAGCAGAATATAAGAAAATACCACTGTTGTTGGTGGGTCTTAATGCAGATAAAGCATTTGACAGACTACGCTGGGATGTTATGAGTAGGACAATGGAAGCATTTACGTTCTCTGATACAATAATAAGGATATGTAGGAGGATATATGAGGGATTGGAGGCAAAAATCAAAGTGGTAGGGTTCCTTCCTGATAAGTTCTGTCTGAACAGAGGAACCAGGCAGGGGTGTCCTCTTTCCTCTTTGTTATTTTTGTTATATTTAGAACCACTGGAAAGAAAATAAGGGACTCATTAACTCAATGATGTAATTGGTATGGTAATCAAGAAAAGTTGGCTCTGTTTGCAGACAGTATTATTTTGTACTTGATAAAACCAGAAGAGTATATCTGTGTTGTAGAACATTCTCAGACAGTTTCAATTTTTTTCAGGGTATAAAATTAATGAAGATAAAATAAAGGCTAAAATATGTACCCACACATGAATTGGATCAGCAATGTCCATATTTATGGGGACATGGTAAAATGAAGTATTTAGGAGTATGGGTTAAAAATGATTCTGTTATGACAGCTAAAGATATGTGGGATGAGACTAAAAAGGTAAAAAAACTGAGAAACTGAAAGCTGTTGTGTATGGCTATGGATAGCAAGATACAAGCAGTAAAACAGTTTTTAGTCCCTCTAGTTTTATATATAGGTCAGGCATATGTTTATTAACCAGAGGAGAAGCTGTGGATAGTAATTTATAATGAGTTGAATGATTTTATCTAGGAGGAGAATAATACAGCAGGAGTGAAGTTGGATAAGTTGATCCTATGTTGTTTAAGATTACCTGCTTTGAAGGGATATTCTAGAGCTGCACAATTAATGGTCTTATACATAACACATGCGTAAAGCTATCATTTAAAGTGAAAGAGATGATGGGGAGGCAGGGAAGAAATTCAAGAAATAAGTAGAGAGTGGGATTTTTGATCCAAATTCTTAAGAAGAATAACAGCAGTTAAACAGAATACTATATTCATAAAGTACTAAAATGTAATCTAAGAACTAAACCAATATGGGAATGGAGAAAGGATAGATGATAGAGATGACTGCAATTAGGGTTACAGAGAAGAGGCAAGAGGGGGTTGGAATTTATTGGAGGAAAGTGGCAAAGGAACCAAGATATTGGGAGCAAATAATTAGAGAGGTAAAGGAAGTAAAATGGGAAGTGGCCAAGAAGATATTTGAACTACAGGCTAGAGACTGCCTTCCTAATCAGGGATTTATATCAGTGAATAGGCAAAGAGAAACAGATAGAAGAAGAGTTTTTAGCTGAATCTTGAACCTGCTGTTAAAAAAGGGCTAATTAGTATGACATATAAAATATTGCACAACACCTATAGGAATCAATCAGAGAAGGTTAAAAAAAGATTGGGAAGAGAGACTGTATAAGGCAATTCACAAAGAAAGAATGGGAGGACATATGCATGGCTCTGAAATATGCAACAAAGTATAGAATATTTAAGATTTTTCCTTGGAAGTGTTTGCATAGTTATTTTTATACTTTAATCAGATTCCAAAGAATTTTTTTTTCTCAGGTAGATGGTAAATGTTGGAGATGTGATGGGGAGGAAAGAGGCAACTGGGAATATTCTCTACAGAGTACTCTATCAGAAATACCGGGCAAGCAAATAGATGTAACTAAGGAAATTATTTTTTTGAACTGGGATGCAGGAGCTGAATGGCCTAGACATAGAAAGGCCTTGTTGAGTTTAATTCTGGCAGCTGCCAAAAAACAATTAATAGAAAATGGAAATCGATGTCTAAACCAACCGTATTTGAGTAGTGAATATTGTAACAGAGATAAGAGAACTGGAAATATGATTTTTAGAAAAGGGTAGGAGCAAATTACAAAGACCATAGTGCAAATTGTGGGGAGCAATACATGCAGAAAATATTTTGGAGGAATGAGGTTTAAGGAAAGGCAGGAATTGACCAATTTATGTAATGTTGGATTGATTATATTGTGTAAAAGAAAATATGTGATGGGTAATGTCTGTAACTGTAAACAAGTTAATATGGTTTGTATTCTTTTATATAAATGTAAGTTTGCCTATGTCACATGTGGTAATTCAGTAAAGGTGCTTAAAAAAACATTAACTGCTGTTGTACCATATCTTAAGTAGATCTTAGGTTTTATGGCAGTGATACGGGTTTCATGCCAGGCAGTTCAAAGCTGATATATGCTCAATCCATCTTCCTTTCCTCCAAACAGACTTATCCTTTGGCCTAAGATGAAGAAACAAGCCCACCCACAGAAGTTTCAGAACAGTGTGTGGAGTTAGGTCCTAAAGTTTGAAAACATTCAAAGTAAGCAAACAGACTGACCATGTAATACCATCCAAAAAAAACAAAAAGCCACGAAGGTAGACCAAAAAGCAATGCTTCCAAATAGCGTACACTGAATTTATTTGTCCGCTTTCGTAAAACACTTCTTCAGAATGAAAGATACAAGTAAAAACACAGTTAAATACACCTGTCAATTAAAAAATTAACTAATTAAACAAAAATGTTGTAAAGACAACTACTTAAAAAAGAAGGAGGCTACTTTCTTTTTATCAGTGATACATAACTTACGTTGTTTTAAAAAACATTTTACATTAATACACTCGTTTAACCCAGGTGGCTTATCAGATTTTAATTTAATTTGCCAGATTGCTTCTCTTTGCTCAAGGTAACATTTATTGTCCCCTCCCCTAGGGTCAACAGGACAAATTTCTAACACTGTAAATAAAAATTTCTTAAAGGAGCAACAATCAATGGAATGCTTGTATAGAGCATTGGTATTGTCCCTACATTTAATGGCGTAGTTGTGTTCTTTGATACGAGTGCTAAGTTTCCTGGTGGTCATCCCTACATAAAATGCAGGGCAACCAGAGCAAAAAGAGATGTAAACAACATTGGTAGTGTTGCAATTGACCAAACCAGGTACTTCGATGGTGTAAGCCATAGAACGGACACGCTATTTGGAAGCATTGCTTTTTGGTCTACCTTCGTGGCTTTTTGTTTTTATTGGTTCCTGGTTGCTTTTGTGCTTTTTTTTATGTAATACCATCCACTCAATAGTCTAGCATATAACTATATGCAGCACTTTCTGTAGAAGTAATCTCTAGGAGTCTGGATGGGATACCTAAATGTTGATATACTTCTGTCTTGATGAACTCTTAAGATGAGTACCCACTCAGTTTTACTGTCTTAGTCTGAGGACAAGTATATGGGCATTTAATCATATGTATATCCAGCTGTACTCTGTTATATCCTTGAGAGGTAGAATAAACCTCCTTTATCCACTTCTCAAGGTGTTAGCATCTCCAGATCATCAGCTTACAGCTGAAACTCTGTAGGCTTCATTTCACTTTTAGGCAGTTGTTAAATTATGCAGTTTACTTCCAGTTTTTCTACAAACAGATCATCTTACCACTGTAGCACATATGAATGATTCATTATAACAGTTTCTTAAATGTATTGTGTATTACTTTATGATCCATTTCAGTCACCACCTTTTCCCCATAAGTATATTTATAGAACTTCTTTGGGCAGACTTTTTCATGTATTTACTTGAAATAGTCAGAGAAGTGACAGTTTGTGAAACTTTTGATGTAGGACATCTTTTGAATATTTACATTGTCCACATTTGAGGTGTTACATTGTTAAAGGTTTTGGACTTTTCATTGACTTCTGTTCCATGCTGAAACTCTTAATTCACTGTAAGTCTAATGTCACATTTTTGTCATTGCGAAAAATATTATTGTTTTACAGATGGTTTAATTTATTAACTGAGTAAGTGGGCTGCTCCATTGGCTCTTTTTAGCAATGACCTAGACCTGAAGAGAAAATTGTACCTCTTAACTGTCCCTGATTTGGTTGAAAATGTTTCTCTCCTTCATAAAACTCATAAACCAAAATCACAGGTCCCACAAAGTGGTAGCTACGAAAATCAAGCTAAACCAACCTAGGGGTGGCCCTGGGGCCACCTCCAGGATGGAAAAAAGCTAAATGGATTGGCTCAAGAGTAGTTCTGGGTTTCTGTAGAAAATGAACCATTGCTTCTATTAGGATTTTGATCTGTTTAAAAAAACTTCTAAAACTTTTTAGATTAGATGAAGTATATAAGATGAAAGTGCTAATCCAAATAAACTTTCTTTGATGACACTGCTTTCCTGATAGTATTTTTCAGTACTTCTGATAACATTTTCATGTTGAACTCAACTCATGGGTCTTTAGTTTTGCCGAGTATTTTAAGAAACTTTTTTCTTCTATTGTATTGTTTGTACATGTGGACCATCAGGCTGGTTTGCTCTTATATGTCCCATTTTGTCTAGTTCTGTTGCAGGCTGTCAGGTTTACATATTTATCTAGATGAGCATAGAATTTATTTGCATAACTACTAGCCATGTCAATTATCATGGGAGTTACCTCTGTACTCGAATTTTGAGGCTTCATCATAGAATTGTAAGAGGCTGATGTAGTTAAAGTCTATGAATACTGTGATATTTGCATCTGAAGGTTCATAGGTTCTAGGTAGGTACTAGGCTATCAGCCCAAGGGCCTATGTAAGCCTAGCCAACAAGGTTCCCTGGCTTTCGCCACCCAAGAAAGTTATTTTCCTGTGCCACTGTTGAGCAGAGACACAGAACGGATCCCCTTGGTGTATTTCCTATTTCCCATCCACTCATCAGAATTTTTCTTGAAAGGTGCTAATGAAGAACTTTGCTTGACATAGATGGGTAGCCTGTTCCAGAGTATGGGAAGTCTCTGGGACAGGAATCTATCCCTCCAGCATGTCCTGTTTATTGTGGTGACAAGGTTTAGGTCCCTAGAGCGTGTAGCTCGGAGGGATTGGGATTTCTTTAGGTGTAGCATGTCCAACGGCTCTGGGTTTGACATAGCTTTATATGTTAGGCAGAGATCACCTCGGAGTAGGTGATATGCTATGGAGTAAAGCTGGAGTTTTTTGAGTCGGTCAGCGTAGGGCATTTGTTTGAGGCCAGTAATCCTCTTTGTGAGGTACTTCTGTGGCCTTTCCAGCTGCTGCAGATGTCTTGTGAGGTACATTCCAAAAGGGGCATTGTACTCTATAATGGGTCTAATGAGTGTCGAGTAGAGGGGAACAATGACCTCTTTTTTCCTGGATGAGAACCCTTTTATGATGAGGTGTGCCATGTAGAAGGACTTCCTGACTACTGTGGCAATGTGACTATCAAAGGAGAGACTACTGTCCACCTGGGTCCCAAGGTCTCTTATCACGCATTCGGTGTTAAGTAGATTGCTGCCTATGTGGTAGTTCATGAGTACAGAGTTTTTACCAAAGGGGATGACACTGCACTTTTTGGCATTGAGCTTGAGGCCATGGCTCTGACACCAGACATCTGTCTCAGCGAGGTCCTTCTGTAGGATGTCCACATCATTTGGGGACTTGACTATGGCTCCTAGTTTTCAGTTATCTGTGAACTTCGTTAGCCAGAGGCCTTCTGTGTTAGCCTGTACTTCAAAGAAGTAAGTACCAAACAGGAGAGGTCCCAGGATGGAACCCTGTGGTACTCCACTTGTCACTGCTTTGAGGTCAGATTTGGAGTCTACAACTTTTACAGTGTGGGTTCTGTCAGTGAGTCAGTTGGCAACCCATCTTGTGACGTAGGGATTTATACCTAGTTTAGTGAGTTTATCTATAATTCCAGAATGGGGGATGGTGTTGAAAGCCTTGGCGAGGTCAAGATAGGCTGTGTGAACCACCTTACCATCATCTACGGCTTTGGTGACTGCCTCAAAGAAGTCGATCAGGTTCAGGAGGCATGATCTGCCTTTCACAAACCCGAACTGGGTGGGATCCAGAGTTTAGAGGTTACCAATGTCTTTGTTTATGAGTTCCATGATGATACGTTCCATGGCCTTGCAGACCAGGCTCGTCAGGCTAATAGTTCGATAGTTCTCAGGATCAGTGGTGGCTCCCCCTTTGTGGAGTGGGATAACTGTTGCTGTGTGCCATTCAGTGGGCACAAAGCCTGATGCGAGGCTATTATTGAACATGGTGCTTAAGTGGGGAGCCAGTTCGTTCTGAAGTTCATGTAAAATGCAGCCTGGGATGTTGTCCTGTCCCATGGATGCTGTGTTTTTGGCTTTAGAGAGTGCAGCTTTTACCTGTGGAGTTGTGATTACAGGGACTCTGCATTCTTCCTGTACAGATATGGGCCCTTTAGGGGGTGAGAGGGGGGTAAAGTTAGCACTGAACCTATCTGCCAGGATGTTGGCAATATCAGCTGGTTCTGTAATTTTCTTGCCTTTGTGCTGTAACTCAGAGCAGATCTGGGTGTTGCCATCGAGATTCTTGATATAGCTATAGAATGCTTTGTGGTTGTCCTTGGAATTAGTGGTGATTTTGTTTTTGTAGCTAGCATTGGAGGATCTTATAAGGGATCTCAGCTTCTTACTGAGGCTGAACAGGGAGCTCCTCCACTCATGGGATTTTACTCTCTTTTGCAACAGTTTCTTCCTTTTGTTGTACAGTTTGTTTATGGCTGGGGACCACCATATTGGCTTCCTTTTTTTGGAGGATAGCATCTTGGTTCTGTTTGAGATAGCACGATCCATGCAGTCATGTAAGTACTTATAGAGTGCATTTGTGTAGGATTCAGCAGTTGTAACTGTATTGTCCATCTGCATGGGTGTCATGAAGTCCACCACTTCTGTCTTAAGAAGCATGAAGTTGGCTTTGGAGAAATTTTTTACTGTGGTTTCCTTAATGGGGGTTGGGGGCGGGATGTGGATATCAAGGGTGATTAGCTTATGGTCAGATCGGACCAACGAGGCGTTGACTTCAGGTGTGGAACACCGGTCACTCATGTTGGTAATGACTAGGTCTAGGATATTGTTGCCCCTGGTGGGGGTGTGGATAAGTTGATTCAGGGCATTGGAGTTTATAAATTCCAGAAAGCGCTGAGCTAAGGAGTTGGTACACGAGTAGTTTTTCCAGTTAATGGTGGGGTAGTTGAAGTCGCCCATTATTAGGGTGTTTGGTTGAACCCTAATATTTTCCAGTACATCAAGAAATGAGGAGTGGGAATCCTGGGGCATGGTGGGGAATCTGTAGCAAGCTACAGTTTGGATTGCAGTTTTGCCCAGAGTTAGTTGCACTTGGATAACCTTGGATGCATTATGCTGACCAACTAGCCTGGAGATGTGGATATCCTTAATGAATATGGACACACCTCCGCCTTTGGTGTTTCGGTCCAGGTTACATAGCTGAAACGTGTGGTATGAGTTATAGCCTGGTAGTGCTATAACTACTAGCCTTGAACCAGATCTCAGTCACTGCACAGATATCGATGCTCTCCATTTTAAGGAGTGCCTCGAGTGAGTGCATTTTGAGATTTAGACTTCTAGCGTTGAGTATCATTACCGTCAGTTTTTGCTTGCCTGTTCCTGTTATGGTGGTGAATTTGTTATTTGAACCTTGCCTAAAAAAGGCACTATAGGGGCAGCAAGAGCCTTAGCCAGTATCCAGAATCCCAGGGGCGACAGGTGCAGGCCATCTGTGGCAAAGCATCGTGGTCTGTCGACCATGCCTTCCCAAGCAGACAGATACTGGATCCCGTTAGAATGACACCAGAAGCTTAGCCAATTGTTGAAGTCAATCATTTTGTCCTTGTATTGTGGTATCATTCTGGGTAATGGCAGAGTGCTACTCAGGGCTAGGGTCATACCTGCCTTTGCTACTAGATCGGAGAGCTCTTCCATGTCTCTTTTCATGTAGTCCAGGGAGGTACATCTCAGGTCATTCACACCAACATGGACAATGACAGAGTTATATTTGTACTTGTTGTGGAGTGACCTGAGTGCGTGGGTTATGTGGCGGATCCTTGTTTAGCCTGGTGAGTGGGACATCAGTGTGCCTGACTATAGAGTCACCTATGACTAGTGCGTTGGGTATGTTGTTTTGCCTTATTGGCGGTGGTTGAGTGGCACACTGAATCTGTGGGCTATGTGTCATTTGGGTTGTGTTGGGGGATGGAGGCTGCTTGCGTTTCTGCTTTGGAGGCCTCTGTTGCTTAGAGAGATTATTATTGAGAGCCTCCGCGAATGTTTTTCTGTTACTATGTGTGGATTTTGGTGGTGTAGATTTAGTGAGACTATGTACTATGTGTGGATTTTGGTGGTGTAGATTTATTGGAGATTTTAAAGGAGAAGATTATCAACATGTGATCAGACTTAAGTAAGAATGTAAACAATGGAGATAGTTTACATATATGCTATATTTGTAAGGACAAGGTCAAGAATATGTTGCCATCCAGTGAGTTTTTTGACTATGTAGTTGATGGACTTCTTGATTACAAACTCAGAATGGTTAGTGATAACATACATTTGTGTTGTAGGTATTCCATTTTATCAATGGGTAGTTAAAGTAGCCCAGAATTATGGAGTTCCTGTGTATTTAAGTTTCATCCAGTATATTTAGGAATCAGACATGCTTTTCCAGGGGGCATCAAGGTGGTCCTGTAAAAAAGGTATGATCTGATAGCTGGTTTTATTTAGTGTGATTTGTATAGCAGTAGGTTTGGTTTGGTTTGTCGGTCTGTAGGAATCTGTTTGGAGGTCATGTGGTCTTTAATAAATATGAATACTCCACCACAGCTCCCCGTCAGGTCTAAAGGCTTGTTAGGTGCAAAACCCTGGTACTGAGGGAGTTCTTTCTGCAAAATAATAAACACATGAATGTGCTCCAAATGCAGAAGGGCCTCAGGGGTCTAGAAGTTTGTTATTTAGACTCCCAAGATTGAGCAACATTGCCTTAATATTATCCAGTGCTTGGTTTGCTTTGTTTTTTTAGGTTGGGAGATCCATCCGGTGAGCTCTGCCTTGCCTAAAAAGGCACTATAGGCAGCAACAAGAACTTTAGCCAATATGCAGAAGCCATGAAAAGAGAGCACCAAACCGTCCTTATCAAAGTAAGTAGGGCTATATAGCAACTCATTCCAGGCTGACACATACTGGATCCTCCTCGAATGACACCACCTCAGTATCATTCTTCGTAAAGGAAGGATTCCACTCAAATGTCTCTCTGCATATCCCTAAAGGGTTGGGATGCCAAGTCGTTTGCACACACATAGACCAGTAGCATGTCATAGTCATACTTGTTCAGCTTAAAGGTCTTGGGGGCGCTTGAAATGATGGGGATCTTGGTGCCTTAAACCATCACCCTGTTTTTGTCCAGTCTTGTGAGAACAGAGTGTGTTTGTCTGACTATGGAGTCACTAAGCAGAAGAACATTTTTATTAGTAGAGGGTTTACGTGTACTGGGTTTAGGGTAAGTTTACCATGTGACTCTCATCTATAGATTTGCTAGTATGTGTTGTGATGTTTGCTTTCCATGGAGTCTAATCTTGTTGGAGCTTGGAGGCTTAGGCAGTGACTTGTTTACAGTAGGTATTTATATGACATGTTGTGAACGTGTGTGGTTTTCACAAACTGTGTTCATCTGTGAGAGTGATCATTCAGTCAGTTAAGTGGGTGCATCTTTCACAGGTAGATAGTGATAGGGTAAGTAATAATTCATTGTCTGTAAGCATCAGGCAGTTGTTTTCACTGCTTGAGTATTCCAAGTGATATGAGGCTAGCAGATGCGGGAAAGCAAACTGTCTCACCTTCCATTTAATCCAGTAGTGTCAACGATAAGCAATATAGAAGTATTTGTAAGGTATTTAACTTGTTTGTGTGGTGCTTTCTTTAATACATTCCCTTACTACACTGTCAATAGTTGTGTTAAATGAAAGAAGCATTAAATATTAATTAGTACAATAAAAGCATTTGAAGTCTAATAAATAAATATTGATAAGGCTCTAACTAAGGTAGAGCAGCTAGAGAAAGTTTACTTGGTCATGAAGTGAGAGATAACACTTTAGCACAGCCTGCTTCTGGATAGGCTTTATCTAGCCTTGCTAAGAGTAAAACTTCTGTTGAAGTGCCGGCATCTCTCGACAGTAGATAGTTGCCTGTCAGGAACCCAACAGAGACTGAGTAGTCAGGGTAAAATAAATGTCTTAGACTAGAGATTTTTTTCTAGTTAAGAATCTTTGGAGGCTTTGTAGTTGTACATGGTGCTTGATCAGTTGTATACTATAATGGGTCCGATGTTTAAGGAGTAAAGAGAGACACAGATACTCTTAGATCTAGAAGAGATGCCACTACAGTTCGAGACTGGACTTTCCAACTAGCCGTGACATTGTGATCGAAAGAGATTGTGATCTTTAATGTGGGTATTGAGGTTTCTAACAGCAAAAACGTTATTAGTTAGTGTATTGAATGTGGAAAGACTGCAGTATTACATAGCAGAAAATTAGAGATGTAAAAGCTTGTAATACATGTGGTGTGGTGAGAAACAGAAATATGGCAGAACAGTACAAAAATGTGTTTGCTACGAGACACTCCTTCTGATTAATTTAGCTGTGTTAGCATGGGTCTAACATACTTTGCCTTGCAATTACAGAGCACTGATGCAAGCTATGTGCTGTTATTACTGCTTTGTGGGTAAGTGTCAGCCTTTAACTAAACTACACTTCCTCTTGTTGCAATAACATACTGGAAGGACATGGACTACATGATAGGTGAATTCAAATGCGAGTTCATTTTCTTTCTGCCATGCACAAAGTCCCACCCAACATATACAGTCATTTGCCCTAATGGTTATCATGCAACTGGTAAGCTCTTCACCCACTGTTTGAAAACAAAGTGGACATGGTACCTTCTAAGCCTTTGTTCAAGGAAATATGTAACTAGATATTTACAAAGTTATTTGTTAAAAAATATATACAACATTTCCCTGTGATTTAAATGTAAAATTACATGTTGATATCTGTTACATTTGTAAAAAGAAATATATTGATATTTATGTTGTATAAGGAATTAGAATGTTTTGATATTTACTTGCCACTTGTAACTAGAAATATGTGTATTTGCACCTCAGCACACCTTTATAAAGGACATGCAAAGATCATTATCCACCTTATATGTCAGAGGTGCATTAGTGGATTTAACAGCTGCTGACTGCACTGTTTGTCTCTGGTGAGTCTCCATGTGCTTAAGTGTAGTGAGATGTGTTTGATTCCATTTAGGTTCTAACCCACCTTCGTTTCATGTCACACATCTGCATTGGAGTTCTGATTGGCATGCTTTACCTGCACATTGGCAATGATGCAGCCAAGGTATTCAACAACACAGGATTCCTCTTCTTCTCCATGCTGTTCCTCATGTTCGCAGCACTGATGCCAACTGTCCTAACATGTAAGTAATTAGAGTTCGGTGTGCTTTATGTTTTCTTTCTTTCTTTTTCTTTTTGTTTGCATATAAACCCAGACAGACATGCATATGCATTTATAAGCATGCAGTTGCCTGCACCTTCTATGCTTGAGCTGGTCTCCCACATGTATTAGATTATTTTCTGAAATTGGTATAGTTTTATAATCTTGTATACAGCTTTTGGATTGAATTAGAAGGATACTGATTGGGTTCATATGTATTGTCTTAATAACTGTTCTACAACTGTTTCTGAGTGTATGCATTGTTGTAGAACTCTTGATATGAAGAGCTTGATCAGTGTCCAGAGAATCCCTGAAACTGGCCTGGAGCAAACTGGCAGCAGGCTATGGTTACTTAACTATAGACAGTAGTATAAGAACAATGTTCAGGTCTTTGTCAGCCAGCAAAGAGCAGTGTTGTCTATTAAAAACAAAAGCTGATCATCTGTTCTGCAGGAAAGATGGGAGTTTCAGGCATTACTTTCCATGTGGTGAAGAAGAGCTTGACTAGCAGGTCAGAGGAAGAAACAGTAACATTTACTTAAAAGCAATGGATTTCAGGCATATTGTATGATATTGTATCTTCACCAGAAATTATGACCGTTTAAGCCCATTCTTTACACTAAATAAACATGGAGGTCAGCAGACCATATTAGTTTATTAGAACTGTTGCTGTAGATACCTTCTGTGGTCAGTACTCACTGACAGTTGTCTCACAGTCAGGGAGAAGTATTTGCACACTTTCTTATTTATTAATGAAAAAACATTATTAGTTACATGCACAAACATATCAAAAAAGTGTAGTTGTAGCAACCCTACTTCCCTTTGTGAGGTCCTGAGATCCTGTCTTAGAATGGAAACATTAGAGTTCTGCATCTGATCTGCCTTCTCCTGATTTTCTTCCTTCAGTCCCCTTGGAGATGTCGGTTTTTATAAGAGAG